>NC_045704.1:25108500-25196000 GCF_009834535.1 Camelus ferus | reverse complement strand
CGTCTTCCTGGCAGCCTTAGTAAGAATGGGATAGAGCTCCGAGATCCACGCTGAATGAAAAAAGTTTGCTGTGGAAACCTGTAGTGGTTTGACCAAATGTATGTTAAAAGGCACAAACAAAATTTCTGCAAGAACATATATGTGAATGATCACAAACATGCCTGGAAGAACCCACACCAACCTGGTCCCAGCAGGCACTATTCCAGGAAGAGGAACAGAATTGCAACGAGGCACAAAGGGGCTTTAGACCCTCCTGTCTCTTTCTTTGAACAGGAAACACGCCTCCTTCCTTAGGAAATTCAACGCATTCTGTGAGAATGGAAAGAGTTCAGTCTCTCTTCAGGTTGTTTGTTTCCTTTACACATGACAAACCTTTGTCCCCACGCACAGAGGACCACAGGTGTCAGTGAACATTTGTGCCACCTCAGCTGTGAATGGATTCTCTGTGGAGGAGACAGAGGGCAAGTCCAGCCATTGCTCTGCAGGAGCAAACAGTTTAACGAAGGAACCAAGATTCAGACCCAGGAAGTAGGGACAGGTTGCAGCAGGTGCCAGGGAAAGAGGGGTGGGTGCTCCTGGGCAGCCTGGGTTCCAGGCCCCTCTCTCCACTGGTTCCCCAGCTCCCCGGGGCAGGACTTGTCTTTGGGCTCTTTATGCTGTAAGCCGCTCCTGGTGTCTTCCTCTGAGCACCTCGCCCTTTGACGTGCTGGAGCATGGGTTGGTTGGGACGGCGGGTTATGTGAGGTAGGAGTTGCCAGGTGGGCTTCTACAGCGGAGGTTTAGATGGGTCTTTGCTGGACAGGTGTTGCTGGGCTGGGAGCCGGGGGCCGCCAGGAATGGAGTGGCAGCTCTCCTTTTGGTCAAGGACATCATTTCCACCAGCCAGAGATCCTGCTTTCAACAGATCCAGGTAGCTGCCCTGTGGGGGGGGGCCTTCCAGGCCACTCAAGCACTCAGTGAAACCCTCCTTCTCAGAGCAAAGTCCTCAGGTGTAGCTCTTGTGCTGCTGGAAGTGGGATTGGGGTCGTGACCTCCTGGTGTCTTACGTCAGGGTCACCAACCCAAAGACGCCCAGGATCGACAACTGATGTTAGCAAGTGAAGCACCTTAGAGAGTGGCAGAGATCGTGTCAGACAGGCGTGTGTCTACACCATCTAAATACACATGTGGCAGAAAATGGCTGACCACTGAGGTCCACAAATACGTGTTAAGAGCCTAAGTTCTCAGGGTACTGAGAGCTGGTGAAGGGCACAGAACTGAGTTCGGGAACCTTGGGGTTGATTGCTGATGCTATTCTGAAGCGTCGTTCTCAAGCACTTGGCCTCCTGGAGGAACCTCAGTTTACTCATCTGCAAAATGCTCCAGTAGTAGTTCCTGCGTGTCATCGTCAGGGTGAACCGTCATGTGTAGGTGATGGGCGTGAGGGCCCTAGCACTAATAAGGGGCTTAATGTATGATGCATAATAATAATTGACAACACTGCACTTTGCTTGGGACCAGTAAACACCGTGTTCATCAGTGGCCTCGTTCCTCTGCCTTGTATCAGCCGCAGCCAGCTGCTAGCTCTCTGCCTCATTTTCTCCTCCTAATGAGGGGAAATCTAATATCAGCTTTAGTTTAGGCTGGATGTGGAAATAATCCAGTTCCTCTGACGTGGGGAGGGGACGGAACAGCGGTGGAGGGGGCCTGACTCCCGCCATCTATGCTAGAGGAGCGGATGGTGTGGAAGGAAGTGTGTTAGCCTCCATCCTCACGCCCGGATGGCTGGAGCCCCACCCGCCTCCTTCAGCTGACTTCTGGGAGCCACTAACCAGGGTCGAGGCCCTCCTCCTCGCCACGCGGGGAAGACTTTGCCTGGCTGACCCCGGCCCTCCTCGCGCACAGCCAATCTCCCTCCAATTGTTTCATCAGCGTTGGGACTGTCAGCTCAAAACCTGACAAGTGACAAGTCTCAGGCTCATGCTGACTAGATAATCAAAGTCTTGTCAGGGCTGTCAATACCCTGCAGATAGGAGAGGACAGAGGGAGGAAAGGTTTCTACAGAAACCGCTGCCTTCACACAAACGCTGTCGAAGCCTCTTACCCAAATCACCTGTTTGTTCCTAAACGTCACTTACTGCTGGATCTGTGGGCTCAAAGGCACACACCCTTGAAATAACAGCCCGATCCCATGCATTGAAAATGCAGATGTTTGCATTTTGTAATTTTACATGTGAGAAATACGTAAAAATTTTTTTGGTATTATCTAACAGCAATATCTTGGTGAAAGAGATTTTTTTCCAGTAAAAATGTATTTTAAAAGTCTAAACTGGCCAGTGCCAATAACGTGACACAGATTCACCCCGATCGCGTCTGGTCGGTAACACAGAGAAATGAGTAGATACGGCGGCACCTGACACGTGGCGCAGTGCAGAGGCACCCCCAGGCCCCCAGCTTGCACTGGGCTCCCTCTGCAGGGATGCGCATCCGGCAGCCCTAGCCTGAGAGCAGAGGCCGGTTGTCCATCTTTGCCCAAACCTAGGTGAGACTGCCATAGGCCAACCAGTGTGCAAGGAGGAAGGGGACACCACGGATTGGAAGACCACCCAAGAGCACTCGTGGCCTGGGGGCAGGGCCTTGGGAGAGCGCAGGACCCTGACATGGGTCTCTTTCCTCTTCCCCTCTTTCCACACCCAGGTCAGCATCTAGCCCTCACTCTCCAAGACCCAAGCATGATGATCCAAGCCCATGAACTGTCATGTGAAAAGATACTCAGCATCACTAATTATTAGAGAAATGCAAATCAAAACTACAATGAGGTATCACCTCAACCCGGTGCAGAACGGCCATCATCAAAAAGTCTACAGATAATAAATGCTGGAGAGGGTGTGGAGAAAAAGGAACTCCCCTACACTGTTGGTAAGAATGTAAATTGGTGCAGCCACTATGAAGGGCAGTATGGAGGTTTCTTAAAAAACTAAAAATAGAGCTACCATATGATCCAGCAATCCCACTCCTGGGCATGTATTTGGAAAAGACAAAACCTCTAATTTGAAAAGATACAGGCACCCCAATGTTCACAGGAGCGTTATTTACAACAGCCAAGACATGGACGCAACCTAAGTGCTCATCGACAGATGACTGGATAAAGAAGCTGTGGTGTGTGTGTGTGTCTCATGTGTATAATATTGCTCAGCCAAAGGAAGAATGAAATAATGCTACTTGCAGCAATGTGAATGGACCTAGAGATTATCATATTAAGTGAAGTAAGTCAGAGAAAGAGAAATATCATATGCTATCACTTATATGTGGAATCTAAAAAAAAAAAAAAAGATACAAATGAAATTATTTATAAAACAGAAACAGACTCACAGACATAGAAAACAAACTGATAGTTACCAAAGGGAAAAAGTGGGGAGGGGTAAATTAGGGCTTTGAGATTCACAGATACACACTACTGTATATAAAACGGATAAACAACAAGGACCTACTGTGTAGCATAGGGAACTATGTTCAATATCTTATAATAACCTATAATGGAAAAGAATCTGAAAAAGAATCTATATAAAGGTATAACTGAGTCACTTTGCTGTACATCAGAAACTAACACAGCATTGTAAATCAACTATATGCCAGTTAAAAAAAAAAAAAAGATCCAAGCATGGCAGCCAGTGTAACAGGGCTCCTGCCCGGTGGTACCCAGCTGGCTTCTCTCCCTGGACTGTGGGAGCGCGGGTACACACAGACTTATGAGCGCATGTGCAGATGGGTGTGCTGGGTGAAGAGATGGCTTCTGGAGGTTTGCCTCAGTTTCCTTCCTGAGCCCTGGCCGGTCTGTCTTGGTGGCCTGGCTGCCCTGGCTCAGCCAGGGGAGGTGACGCTTCCCCGCCAGGAGCACTGCAGAGGGAGTTTGTGAGGCCGGCTGATGTCCATTCTCACTCAGGGCAAACTGACTGCCTTGTGCCAGCCTCCGCCTCCTCTGGTCTTGTCCTTATTTACTCTCGGTGGCTTTGCCACTCCAGCCACGCCAGCCTTTTTTGTTGCTGTTGTTCCAGTCTACCAACCGCCCTTTCACATTTTCTTTCACCACTTACCAAGCTCGGACATGTTTCTGCTCCTGAGTTTGTTTCCTTGTTTATTGCCTTTCTCACAGAGACAGCACAGAAGTCTAGCAGGACAGCAACCTGTAGATGCTCACAGCGGTGCCTGAGGGGAGTGGATGCTGGAGAGACACCTCCCCCCCTAGTATGGAATCGGGGGCTGAAGGTCCTGGGGGTCCCTGCCAGCCAGAGCTTCTCACCCCAGGGAGGGGCCAACGGCATCTTGCTTTGTGAGACTGATGTCAAGTTTGTCCCCAGATCTCCCATCACCTCTGGTACAGGCTTCACCACTGTCTGGGTCCTGATACCTAACCCTATGGGAATGTACACCCTGCACCCCCTGGGCTCACTGCTCCTCTGCCTTCAGATTCCCTGGGAAGGGGATTTTCTGGGGAGTGTAGAGGACCCACAGGAAGGTGTCGGTTGCTTCATCACATGTCAGTCATTGTCCGCACTGCTCTGAGGTCTGCTCTGGGCCCCTGGAAGAAAGCTCCATCCTGGCTTCAGGCAGTCCACTGTGTAGGGAAGGTGAGAGAATGCAACATATCTAGGTAGTGAGAAAGGCTGTGGAAGCAACAAGGAGGAGCTCACACTCAGCCTGGAGAAGCATGGAAGACTTCCAGGAGGAGGTGACACCTGAGTTGAAATTAGAATTTAGAATGAAAACCAGATGAATAAAAGGATAGGTCTCCCTGGCTCAGGGAGCAAATAATAACAGAGTATGTGTCTATGAGTGTCATGCCCGAGTTGCACCTCTCAAGGGTTGATAAAACCCCTGGGAGCTGCAGTGCTTTTGGCCTGTGTCGCTGTGTGTTCATCAGCAGTGGTGACGCACAGCCCTCTGCACCAGCATTTCTGGCTTGAGGCCCCCCTACCTGAGCCCCTCTTTCTGATGCTTCCGCAAAGCCTTTTTGAAAACTCCTCTTTTCTTCACCGCTATGTCCTTTCCCAGCCAGTATGTACTTTAATCCCCCAAAGCTAAAACTGACTTTCTCCCCTCTGCACCACCACTTACACTGGTCTTGATTTTTACGGTGCCAGGGATGGCAGGAGCTTCTTGCTGAAATATGGCTCGCTGTCCCAGCCCCATCAACTCGCAGGCAGCCATATTTCGAGGGGAACCAGAGGCGGGCAGGGGGCGTGCATGTGTGGAGGCCAATATTCCCTTGTCTAATTTATATTTTACATTTCTGTAAAATCATGCTTAGAGTATTTTGGTAATCTCTGCTGAGATTAAGTATAATGCTGTACATTTAATTGATATAAGTGGTTTCAATTCTCCTTAATATGACAAATCTCCAGTGTGAAATATTCTTAGTTAATGATCAACATAAAATAGAGTTCATTTTTAATGTGAGTACAAGATTTGAATTAATTTGTAGCTCGAGCAGGGTTATTAAACTTTGTGTGCATTCTGTGCACGGGCACATGTGCGGTCATACGTGTGGCTGGGAGCGTACACAGCCTCCACGCGTGCTCTGGATGAGGACTGGAAGTGCATCCTGCTTCCGGTTTGAGCTGAGCGTGTCTGTCAACCCTTGACTCTCCATCTGTCTTGGAAGCTGCACCCCCAGTGCCTCACACGTGAAGGAGCTGTCCCGCTGGGGTCCCCGTCTCTGCCTCTCTTTGGTCTTTGGAGCCCCCGGTTGCCTGGCCGGACCCAGGAGCTTTGCGATGGTCCTATCAAAGCTGGACAGACCCAGTGCAAGCTCTACCGAGGTCATCTGGTCCTCCCAACTCTGTTTCCAACGCAGCATTTACTGGCCTGAAAATTAGCATATTGCTTTACATTATCAAAACCATATGATGGTTAACGTCACCAAGAGGAGTTCAATGAAAGTTTCAAGTTGAAGAAGAAGTTCCTTGCAAAGTCCCATCGGGGGGGGGGGGGGCAGCCCCCAGGCAGTGCTGATCAAAGCCAAGAGGTTTGCATTTCCTTGCTCACTGCAATCCGGACTCACACAGGCGGGCATGTTTTCCCAGGGCATCAGGGTTTAGGAAGCAGAAAGCCAGGGCTCTGGTCTTCAGCCCTCAGATTCAGGATGAGGGCGCACTCAAAAGCCACCATGGCCTTTACTGCCTGGAGATAACAGAGACCAATTTTCTTACAACTGTTAAAAGAGGAAGGGGGAAATAAAAGCTTCAGGATACGTGCCAAGCGGAATTTGAATATCGTATAAACTATGCGTGGGATGGAGGCAGCAACTTGCAGGAAACATCTGTTCCTACTGGACCCTCCGTTCCTCTTGCAGCTGGAGCACAGGGCACAGGCTCCTTACGCGTTTCCTTTGTGATGCAACCCTTTTGGGGACAGCCAGCTTTCAGGATGCAAGCCAACCACGCAGCGCTTAAATATTTCGTTTGTAGTCACCTCTTTAGAGATGATGAGATTTGAATACCAATAACCAGGAGGCCTTCCCACCCCCTCCAGTAGCCGAGGCAGGGGTGCGGGAGGGAGGCTGTACTCAGGCAAGTTCAATTTCTATTGGCTTAAGTGGCTGGGGAAAGAATCTTTAATCACATCTACAATATTATTGGCAACGCCACACAATAAAAAGGCTGAATGCTCCGTTTTTCTAGATTTCCTTTTATATTTCAAAATCGCTTTTCTTTCAAATTAGTGTATCCTATACATTTTCTTAAAAGAAATTACTTATGGCTTCACTTTTATTTTTTTTTTTTTTCCTTTTGTTGGCTTACCATTCCTTTTCCTTTTGAAATTACCACCTCACGGGGACTGCAGACTTTCAAATGCTTTGCATACGAAATGAAAGGCTTGAGTGTATTGTGTTGCGATTTTTAAGAATGGCATAATTTTAATTAGAAATGTATAGATGAATGAAAATAATGCCGCTGCACGTTACTAATTAAATATTTTATTACTCTTTGATTTTAAAAAAGAAGTGTGCCTGTTCTAACAAGGCAGCACAATATGGTTGTTTGGAGGTTTCCTCTGGTCTCCCCCAGAAGAAGTGGGCACCCGAGAGCTGGCTGCCTCCCGACCTGGGGAGGCTGGAAATCAACTCCCTGCAAAAGCTTGGGTTGAGGAGAACACATGTGCCAAGGAAAGATGTATGAGGAGTCACTGCTGCGCACTGGGAACATTTCACCCTACAGCCGAGCGATTATCTGGGTGATGCTGTCTATCGACGGAGGCTTTTTTTCCCCCCTTGAAATTTCTAGATAAATAAGTAAAGAGTTGGCTTTGCAGCACCTGCTATGCTTTAACAAGAGCCCTTCTTTGTGCTTTGATCGGAGACACGTGCTACGTAATTGTTGCCTGTGGTTACTTCCTGGGTTTGGAGCAGGAGAGGCACTTCTCTCCAAACTGGCCCTTGAGCTCCCTGCAGGGGTGGAACCCCGTGGCTTTGCTCCAGTCCCCGGAACCTGCTGGCCACCCCTCTACACCTGGGCTAGGTCCAGCGACTCGGGCGTGGCTGGAGGTTCAGACGGCGCGTTTGATTGCTGAAGCTACAAAGTTATGGACTCGCTTTTCCATAGAACAGGATCCTCTCTGGGAACAGGAGCAGATCCTGCTCTCTTCTCCGCCCTAGCCAATGGGTCCCATGGACGGGACAGTGGCTGTGGTCAGGCACGTCTGTGCTCATGGAACAGAGACGCACTTGGTGGACCGAGGGAGAGCACAGCCTTTGTCCTGGACCCACCAGCTGTGTGTGGTCTGAGCATGGCTGGGGGGTCGTCCACGTTGACCACTATTTGCCTGCCCAGCTCGCTCCATCAGCCACTGTCATCTGTCTCCCTGAATTCAGTGCAGCAAATGTGGGTCCTTATGAAGACATCTCACCAGGGTACACCAATGGATGCTGAATCCCCGAGCTTAGCAACTGCAGGCTACCAACCTTGGACCAGCTTCCCTGAGCCCCCAGATCTGTGGCCAGGTGCGCTGGAGGACTTGCGGGGTTAACAGAGGAACTTCCAGCATGTGGAACTTCCGCAAAGGGGTGCCTTCCAAGAGAAGCAGAGCGGCTTCCCCCATTAGGAGTGGTTCGTGGCCAGGAATCTCCAGGCTGTCACATCTAATTAGGCAGCCCACTAATCAGCAGAGAACTCGGTAGCATCCTGACTCGAGGAAGTCGGCATCTGTTCTAAATCCTGCCCTCGGAGCAGGAGCAGTGCCAAATGCTGCGAAGACTGCTTAGCTGGGTACAAAAGATGCTGTCAACAGGCCAAAGATGGAAAGGAGTCCTGGTTTGATTTGAATGAGCTATATTTTTAATAGGATAGAAAAAGTAATTGAATTACATCAAATAAAAATAAGTTCCCACATTCTCTGAGGGAAAAAAAAATGTAGACAAGTTGTGTCTGGTAAGAAATAGAGATATTCAATGCTTAGGTGTTAGCGTACGTGGCAAAATTCATGACCCCCTGATCTGGCTCAGGTAATAGTGTTAAAAAGCTATTTCTTGAGACAGTGCATGGCATGTACTGCATATTTCTCGGGAACCTAGACTCTAACCCACCTGTCAAACTTTTTAATCCTCCTGCTTTCAATTTTAGCTAGCAAGGAAGACACACGCAGGCATGGAGGGTGACAGAGAGTCCCTGTTCCTTTCTGGGAATGTGAGTGCTGCCCTGTGCCTCAGTGCTGCCCCCTGCAGGCCACTAAACTGCTCACCATCACTGGCTACACTTCCCCTAACAATGGCTTAATCTATGGTCAACAGACCTTTGACAATAAAACAGGAGTTGGTTGAGACCCTTGACTTGGGCTAAGGCCCTGTGTAGGGGCTGGGAGATCACAGGGGCAAAGAGAAAGGACCTTCCTTCTTCTTTCCTGGAGTCTACAAGCTCCTTAATAAGATAAAGTCCACTTCTGAGCAAACTCTTTGGATGACACAAAGAACAAAGGGATTTCAAAGCCTCATAGCCAGAGCCATCTGGGAGAGTTCATCCAGTGAGTGGGAGGGAGAAATGATCTGCGAGGCTTCTGAAGAGGAGGAGGAGGATTCCTGCTGGGAAGGGAAATGGGGCTCAACCCATTGGTGGAGTGGGGCCAGGCGGGGAAGGGAGGCCTGCATTCTGAGGCCGTGTGCTTTCCACTCAAGGGCTCCTTCCTAGGGAGGGTGTTAATGAGAAGTTCTCCAGTGGCGACACAGTTTCCAAGTTTTCAGGGAGACAGTACCAAGGGCACTTCTTGAGTTTCCTCACGCCCATCAGCACCAACGAGGCCGGTGTCTGTGGAGACAAAATCACACGCTTTGATGGTCTCCATCAGTAAGAAGGGACTGCAATGGATTTTTCTGGTTTCTTGATTTGCACAGAAAGGTGAGGCCAGAACCAAGAGACACAGGAGTAACTGCTAAGCTTACTTCCACTGGGGGAACCCCCGTCCCCTATCCTGGGCACTGACAAGACAAGGGGCATTTGGGGTGTCCAGCCTGTCTCCGGTCCTCCCTGGTTTGAGCTCCTGTGCCACCTACAAAAGTTTGCAGATGTCTAGTCTGACAGCCCCACCGTCTCCATGCTCCATGTAGGCCTTTGGGACTTTTCCAGAAGCTCTTGCCAAGGAATAGACTAGGGACTAATGCTCCCTGGACTTAGGGAAATTGCCCTGGTCGCCTGTCTCTTTCTCTCCATCTGTCGGGTTCAGAAGTCCACATCTATTCCTGTCTCCCTCCTGCACACCCAACACAAACTGGACAAGGGTCTTGGGTTGGGTGTCCCTTGTGGCAGAAAGAGAGGCAGGTCTCTAAGCTGTCCCTGCTGTCAGCCCTGCGACTGTCCCAAAGCAGGACCTGCTCAAACACAAAACAAAAATTTGTATCCAGATAAACGCTTCGGACACACCAGTTTCTGAGTCGTCCCTGGATTTTGTCCTGTAGTTTCACATTCTCCATGTTTCTCCACATTTTTCGTCACACCAGTTTACCAGACAACTGACTGATGTCTCAGGGATTGGCAAGTCGTCCCCCAGGAGCCCGTCTGCACCACCAGCCTCTCTTCCTGAGGCTTTTCCCTGAGGACTGAGACCAGGGTCTTCTTGGAACACACCGCTTCCCTCACAGCCCTTTTCAGTGCTGGTTCTCTAGTCTCTCACTCCTTATGAGTCTTGGCTTCGCGAGATGGTTGTGGGCACCTCGTCAATCACCATCACCACCTCCAGAAACTTACAACCTCATTCCCTCCATTAATAAAACAAAAACAAAACCCAGTTCTGCTGATAACACCGCCACTGTCTCTATTTTCTCTGTCATTGTAGACCTGAGCTCTTGGTCCTCTGTCATCTCTGTCACCCCAATTCTTCCCAGGTTCTGTGTGAATTTGGCATCCTATGTGGGTGCTCACTTCAGTACGCGAGGCTTTCAGTTCCTCGACCCCTCAAACCACAGTGGTCATTTCTTCCCCTCACTCCCCGGCTGCCACTTCTCACAAGCACACAGTCCTTACCCATGACTCCAACCACTGCCTCTTGACTTCCTCATTGATTTGCTTCACTCCTCCCACTTTTATAGTGATTGGACCATAGGAGGGTCTCCAACCCAAAGACTTTTTCCTCTCTATCACCCCTCCTCCCTCCAATTCTCTCTCACCCTCCCCTAATTTCAATCCCAGAGTCTGTCCTTCCATCATTTTCTTGAATTGCCTTCAGTTCCTTTGGCCCTTTGGCTCTTTCTCTCATTTATCTGGAGAAACCTTTATATCAGAAGGACCCAAACATTAGTGTTTCTCTATCTTAAAAGCACAGCTGAGTCCTGCTCAGGAAAATCACAGAATGGGATAGAGTGGCAGCGAAACACAGGCTGCATCACAGACAGCCTCAGTGGGGACCCGACTCTCCTTGGTAGCCTGTTAGATTTGACTAGTCAAATTTACCTGCTGCTGGATCACAAAAATCATTTTTTTTGCCTAAGTGACTAAGTGACGCCTGTCGACTAAAGGACAACAGATGACAGTAGCAAGCCAGCACAGCCCTCTGCCACCTCTCGTGGAAAGGAGGGTGGCCCAGTCTGTAATAAAATGGTCTCACTGCTCTCTGGGCCACCTCCATGGAGTCCTAGAGAAGGTTGATCAGTGTTTTCCTTTAAGTTCGTTGATCAGTGTTTTCCTTTAAGTTCGAGTGAAGTATTTCAAACTCTTCCAAGTCCAGATGAGGCAGAGATACAGTGACTTCTCTAATTGATCTGCGTCTTCCCTGAGCTCAGCACGTGCGTAGAGCCATGGCAGACGTCTCTCCAGCTCAGTGATCCCCGTTCTCTCTGCTGGGCTCATGGGGGATTGTACTTTTCTTCCCCCTTGAATTTAGGGGTGGCTGTGTGACTATCCAACCAGTGGGCCGTGGTCCTAGAGCATGGCATTTCCTGTAGGAGTCCCTCCAGATCCAGCCGCCATGTGCTATGACACTCAGGGAAATACACATTGAGTGGGATCCCCCATCAGCTGGGGTCTATGGTGAAGACCTCAAACAGAGTGCCCTGCCACTGTGCATGGATATGTCCCAAGGGCCAGACATGGATTTCTGTGGTTTTTGTTACTATAGTGTAACTTAGACTAACCGGACTGAGCCAGAGGCTGCAGAAGCAGACGCTCAGGACGTGTCATGGGGCCATCTTCTGTCAGTCTCATGCCCCCTTCTGTTTCCAAAGACCCTCAGTGCTCCCCGCCCCACCACTCCTCCCCTGTGGTCCTGTGTCCTCTGTGTCCTCTGTGTCTCTTCTCTAGATTCAGCTGGTAGTTGATCTTTCTGTGGTCTTCCTTGTCCGATGGTCTTTGAAGAAGGATGATGTGGATAAGGTGTGAGAAGATGGAGCAAAGTTAGAACTTGGACTCCGACTGTCAATCATAGGTATGCCCAATCCAGGAGACGGTGAGCCGCAGTGTGGCTTACTCCCTGTCTCCCTTCCCTGGGGGCGGACGACGTGACTCAGGGCAAGAGTGGGGTGCGGCCCTGGGAATGACCGGTCGTTGCTGGAAGTGCTGTGCCCAGCACGCTCAGAGCGTTCCCACCGAGTCCTTGAAAAGGGCTCCCGGGCCTCCCTCAGCCCCTGCTCTTCTTTGCCTGTTCTCCAAAGGGAAGCTATTAGCCTAGGTAAATACTCGCTCTCCCAAGGAGTGACTTGATCTCCGCACTCCCTGATTCAGTTCCTTTGCAAAGTAAATAACTATAAATATTAAAACATGTCAATAGCTTTATTAATAAATGACTTCTGGCTACCTAAGAGATTCTGACTGTGAGCTTTTGGTGGGCCTCTGGTATATACCTTCACATATTTCACGGAGCTTAGACATTGTTGGCTGAAGGATGCACAGAATCTGGTTAGTCCATTAGAAATCACAATATTTGGATTCCCTGCAATGTTAAATGTCTACAGTGTTAAAGCATGCATTTTTTTCCCCCGGTACAATTTTTCCTTTTCATTTGGAGCTCATAGAACACATATAGCCAAATATTAACACCAATTGAGCTTTAAGTAAGAAATACAGTGACTCAATATTGTCCAAGCACATCTTACTGTTAGAATTTTAAACTTCCAGCTCCTAACTTCTCACCTCAATAATGCTCCATAAATTCTTCTTACAAGAACGTTTACAAAAACCCTGTGATGAAATACACTTGCTTCTCACTTACAGTAAGCTTGATACAGTTGTCATATTATTTTCACAAAACCTCACCCTAGTCTCCTTTCAGGATTTGTCTTATCAATTTTTCTCCAGGAAAACTGAGTTACAATTGTCATTCTTAAAACCAAGTTGATTACCCAGATATTGTATTCTGGAAAGGCTAACCCAAGTTTGGAACTTTCTCCTTCTAGTTTTGAATCTCATTCCAGAATGAGGATTCCAAGGAGCAATAGTTTCAAAATTCCACAGAATGGGATTCTGCATTTTCCCCTCAGCGCCATTGCGGTCTTGGAATAAATACTGAACACCTTGTGGGTTTGACTTGGACAAACCCCTTCACACTGGGCACCTCTGGCCACGTGGGGCCGAGCCTTGGAAGCCCGCTGTCTGATGCCGGTGGCAATGCTGAGAGGGACACCTATACCCACACTTCTCTATGCCAAACGAACCTCTTCACCCAGCCTTCTTACTGAAGTCACTGGAGCTGCATCTAGGTGCCCCTCCTTCTCTCCCTTCACCCACCAGTTTCCTCAGACTCCTCCCAGGAAGGGAGACTGAGCAGGCCGCCTACCTTAGCTGGACTCTTCTGAAGAGTGTTCAAGTCAACCGCTCTGCTCTATGTTGCCCTATTCTAGGAGGGTAAGCAGAATGCAGTCAGGAGCAGAGATCTGAGGTGGGGGTGACTGACCCCATCTATGCTGGGAGAGATCCCTTTGATGGCCAGCTGGATAACCAAGTGGACAGGAGCGAGAGAAGAAACAGAGATCACCCAGGAGGCCGTGGCAGTGAGAGATTGTGGTGGCTTGCCTTAGTGTGAGGGAGGAGATTTTAGAGAGAAGGAGGAGGGTGACTCAAGGCTAACTCTAGAGATACAGAGGTGGGGGCAACAACTTCACTGGATAGACTAGGTGTTGGGTGTGAGGGGAAGGTAGAAATCAAGGGTAGCTTGTAAGTTTTCAACTTGACCGTCACAATGAATGCCCATGACATTTACTGAGATGGAGAAACTGGGCAAGGATGGGTGGCTGTGGGGGTTGAAGGGGGGAAATTCGTGCTCCAGTTGGTCATAGAAGATTTGTGAAGCTGACAGTGAGACTTTTTGGTAGAGAATCCAAATAGGTAGTTATAGAAACACATCTGGCGCTCAGAACAAAGGTGTGATCTACAGGTCTCAAGACACTTTCAAATAGATGAGATTTAAGTCCTTGAACTGCCTGACATCACCTCCGGGGAGAGTGACGAGAGGGAGGAGGGCTTAAGGAGTAAGCCTGAAGGTGCGCTGGTAGTTATTTATTTAAAAAGATGGTTTCAGTCTTTAATTACAGGAGACATGATTCATTTTCAAAATGTTTATCAATAGAGATGAAATGTATGCTCCTTTTGACCACCCTAAATCCCTGTCCCATCCCCCAGTTTATTTCCCATCCCCAGCATTGTGTATGCCCCCTTTCAGACCTTTTAAAATGCATTACATACATTTATATGTACACACAGAAATACATCATACTTAAACAGCATCCTTCTCTGCAGTGCTGTCTTTTATCTTCACTTAATATATGTCTTAGAGATCGTCACAGGTCAATATAGAGAGAGATTTAATTTGTTTGTTTTTTTTTTTAAACAGCTCTTTGGTGTTCCATAGAATTAATGTGCCATGGCTTACTTAACACTTCCCTTATCAATGGATATTCAGGTGGTGTTTAATTGTGTTCTACTGCATGCCAACATCTAGAGGTCGTGTGGAGGTCATAGAAGATGAAGAGCCACTGAAGTGTCCTGAGGTGGAGGGAGGGACTGAAGAGGAAGAAAAGGAGGACCGTGCGGAGTTCTGGGGGTTGGAGGTATGTGAGCACTGGGGAAAGTGCAAGGCGCCAAATATTTGAACACGGCTGAGAGGTTCAAGTTTACGACCTGGAAATACCCATTGGATTTGGAAACGTGGAACTCGTCGGTGACTTGTCAGAGCTGTCTCAGTGGAACAGTGAGCGTGAAAAGCAGGTAAGAATGGGTTGAGGAGTGGCTCTGAGAGGAAGCAGTATTCAAGCAAGCTGAGCCATCGTCTTATCTTTCTGGACATCATGCTCTGAAAACGAGCAGGAAATTAGGAGCCGCAGCTCCCGGGGGAAGTGGGCTGAAAGAAGGTGTCTTCCTTTCCTTCGTTCCCTCCCTCCCTCCCTCCCTTTATTTCCTTCTTTCTTTGCCAATCTTTCTTCCAGTTGGGAGATAACACTTCATATGGGTGGCATCAGTCAAATCACAACTTCCCAGCATCTACGTCTGGGTTTCGAATTGGGGTACTGACCGTGTGTACAACGACACTCAGCAGGCACGCCACAGCCAGTGCTTGAGTGAATTACGGAACGAAGTGTACGTACCTTCTCTGGGAAGTTGTTTCCTAATGGGAAAATGTGTGACAAGCCCTTGGAAGGGTGTGGGGACCCCTAGTCCTTAACACAGGCCACTGTCACCAGTGCCTGTTGCGGGAGAGAAACATCTCAGCGACCCTCCCTACCCAAGGCACCGCCTTCCTTTGACCCACAAACTAAAGGCACCAAGACTTCAGACCCGAGGGCTCCAGGAGGCACCTGGCTTCCCCTGGTGGGCTTTAGCCTGCTGTGGTGACATGCATTCAGAGGACTGGCCATCCTGGCGGCCCCAGTCCCACTGTGTGATCGCCACCTCTACCCTCTGCCGTACAAGAGTATTTCTTCAGTAGTTATGCTGACTTTGGAGAATCAGTATCAAGATTTTATTTTATTTTTTCTTTCTAAAAACACATTTTACTTGTTAGGAAAGAAAAAGGAGGTGGAGATTTTGAACTATTTGAGATGTACATTTGTGGCTGGAGCACAAGTGAAAGTTTCATTCTATAAAGTGACCAAACCGAGGCTTCTGGCAGGGGATGTGCTGGCAGGAGGCTGAGCCCACCTTCCGGAGAGATAACGGTCACTTCAAATGCAGGGCATCTGAGGCATCGGGGAAATGGCACTAGCCGCCCCTGGCTGGGTCTGACCACCACGCTCTAAGCCTGGCTGCTCAAAACATAAATCGTCCTTAAACACCCAGGACCTGCCTACCTCCCACTGCCGTCTTTGGACCAATTCGTCAATCCCCCACTCATTCCACAGTCCTTTTTCTGAGCCTCAATAATGTTCCTGAAGGGGAGCTGGGGACACTTTTGCCATTCATCACAAAATAATGCCACATTTTGTACATTTATTACAGGATACATTACGACTGTGCTATTAACTTAAAAAAAAAAAAACTTTCATTCCTCTGAAGTTTTCCTTTATCTTGACCAAACAGATACCTAATATGACTGAGAATTTAATACCCTAAAGTTTAAGACCGGTTTGTAAACACAGTCCCTGGTGTCGACTATTGATCTTTCGCTTTTTAATGCATTTTTACTGACCAACATGTCCTGCGGTAAAGAATATTGCCTAAATTAGTTATCTGATTGGTTCTTTTGATTAATGAAGGGCCTGTGCTTCATTACACATGACAACATGATCAGAATAATCACCATTGCTCTATGAGCCAGGCCTGGCATTTTTTATGCCTTCATTTTTAAAGTTCATTTATAAAATTATTTAATGTATACATCCTAAGTTGTAATTTATTTACATGACACCTTTTTCGATGGGAACTGTTGTACTGTGTCACAAATGGCTAAGAAAACAAGGTAAACTAGATGTACAGATCAATGTCTCTTGGCTCAAGGGGGAAAAAAAAAAACATAATCAAGATTCAGGGGCTGACCTTGTACCGAAGTCCAACTTGTCACAGAACAAACACCGAGGTACCCAACAAATCACCGGGCACAGCAGGACCCGTTCTTAGGCAATCTCTTCTCTCCGCTGCCTTCCATCTGCTCGGACTTGGGCCCCTGAGAGCTCTCAACTTCCTTCCTTCTGCCCACGGAACAACAGTCCTGGCCCCATTGGCCAGCCTGCATTGATTAAGCAGACTTCTCATCCCTACACCAGTTCAGCAAGATGGTCTAGCAGGGAATTCAGGATGTTCAAAAATCAGAATTGGGACCGGATCTGAATTGGCAAACTGTGTGTGCTTAAGCAATGCTGTTATATTCATTCCTGAGGAATGTAAAAATCCCAGTTTAGTCTACTAAGCTATCGGTAATACCACTCCTCAGGGTACCGACTTTAATTATGGTTTGGCCTGATACAAATTAGCTGGGTAATCAGTTATAAGTTATGGGTAAATCTGGCATATTTGGGGCTGCTCAAAAATATGGCTCTGCTCATAACTGTTGTCTCCCCCATGTCCTGCTAGCCCTCCAGCAAATGCCCAGAAACAAAGCTTCCGCCTTGCCTTTTTTTTTAGTTATTTCGTTTTGTGAATTTCTGGAGTTCAGGGAAATCTGGTTTCCTGGGAGCCATCTTGGACACCCAAGAGTCAGCTGTGAATCTCAAACCCAGAGCCCACTATAATCTTTCCTACAAGTTCCACATTCGGAATGTTACTTAGTTGGAAAGAGACAAGCTTAGGGTCATGCTAGATTGCATTTTTATTCCAAGCAAAAACACAGGTGGCTTCCTCTCCTCCTCTTGTGTGCCCTCGCCTCCCTCAGATTGCCCCCATCTCCTCTATAAGGGGTATTGTCATCCCCTTCTGGTCCCCTGCTGCCCCTGCAGCGCACTCCAGCACTGGTCTCACGGGCTGGACAGGGACATCTGCACCACGTGGGCTCACGTTGATGAATAATGCACAGGGTGGACTCCTAACCCAGTATCTAATGTGTGAAGGTGTCAGAGACCGAATAAAATAGTTTTTCCTTTCACCCTTCAGAACCCTTTGCCATCCTGAGTACCTGATTTTGAGAGAGACTTCAGCATTGGCCAGTGGACAGGTCAGCCCGTTGCAGGCCACTGTTTACCCTGGGCACAAAGTAGGTGGGAAGGTAAGGTGGGTTGCAGGGTAAAAAGAGGTTGCATGGTGGAGACTCTTCCAGGGCAGACAGCATGTTTCTTCCCACGGAGCCCCCCTCCCTCTTCGGGCCTGGGGCAGGTGCACTGAGCTCCCACCACACACTGAAGGGGTGCCGTTCTTCTCAGGTGGGTTTCAGCTCTCTGCTCTCAGCTTCCTATGATCCTTGGCAGCTCCTGCCCCTGAGGCATGTCACCATGTTACAAAAACCAAACGGACCCACGACACACACACACACACACACACACACACACACACACACACAGACACACACACACACACATACACACACACAAGTTAAGAAGTTTGGCCTCCTGCACTCAACTTGGATTTTAAAATAAGTAGAAGAACAAGATGTGGGTTCCCAAGCAAAAACACTTAAAAATAAAGTGAAGTGGATTTATATGGTCTTTTTTTTCCCCCTGGACTTAATTAATGTTGTAAATAATGTCTGCTATCTCCTGCATAATGATTTGCTCTGTTGTGCTATTAAAAAGTTCCGTTACGTCAGTTCACAGAGACAGTCATTGCACAGCCTCGATATTAAATAGAACTTTGGTTAGAAGCCTACCACAGGAAATGAGTGTGTGTGTGTGCACACATGCGTGTAAGCATGTGCACATGTGTGTGCCTGCTGCCTTCTGAGACTTTCTGGGGTCTAAGATAAGCAAGCATGTGAGGTTATGCTGCATATGCAAGTTATATGTTAATATGATTGAATGACTACTGGTCCGCCCAACATAATCAATTGAAATATTCACCAACTTTGTGTTGGAATTGGAAGAAATGATTACCTGGAGGCTGCCAAATGCATTTTGCAGTTTTGCATTTGCAATAATGCATGTCTCATTTAGCATTTAAAAATGTAGTTTTGACTAATAAAGCAAGAAGAGTCTATTAAGGAGATACTCCCTAAAATAGAAGGAAGAGCCAGTAAGTAGGGGACAAGCCACCCAGAGGAGAGGCACTGGGGCAGAGAGGTGCCTGCCGAACCCTCCCTCCCGCCCTCCCTCTCTCCCTGTCTTCGTACCTCTAATCACGCTGCACACTGTCGATGGGGACTTGAGGCTGAGTTTCCCAAGGAAAAGCAACCCTATTCCAGGCCATTCATATTAATTTATCATTGAATTATTTGCCTTCACTCATAAAATCTTACAAAATGATTTAGCCTCTCGATGTGATGTACTTGTATTTTTAAACTCTGTGTCACACCATCCAGATCACAGGGACGTCCATGTGTCTTCCCTCCCCGTGTACAAGCGCAGCTAAAACAAATAAAATCAAAGATGCATATTCCTTCGCCGTGGCTCTGCAAAATGTAAGTGATGGGGGAAGGCGGCCGTCATTCTGCCCTGGTCTATTATTGACAACAGCAGAAGTCAAAATTAGAAAACAAATCCCCCTTTAAGTGAAACGAAGTCAGAGGCCCACCTCACTCAGAGGAAATACTAATTGGAACTACCTTGCTAATGCTGGCGAGTCACAGGAAGGAAACATTAAGTTATTATTTTTAATAATGTTTACAAGTATATCCAGCCATTTCAGCCGGTGAAAGATGTCAGCCTTGGCCAAATGTGGCAGATCTACTTTTCACCAAAGATGCTCCTCGTCTTCCCCCTGATAGCAATCATTAATTTTATTTTTTAACTCGGTCTTCAAATGAAGACAGATGAGCTGGAGAGTTTTAAATGCAGGCTGCTTATGTTCAGAAAAATGGCTGTGAGATAGCAGATCACGGCATCTGAGCCGAGGCCAGTTACTGTCAGGGAAGAAAATAAAAACAAACGTAAGGTGAACAGCAAAACCGGACTCAGAAGAGGGGGCAGGTGCGTGTGTGGGAGAAGCCTGCGAGCTGCTCTGTGGGTCTGGGTCTTTCCCTAATTGCTTTGGAGGCTTAGAGATATAATTGTTGTTAATTGCTCTTGATCGTTTTAACATTACATTTTCGTATTTATTTCTTTTTTTTTCTCTTTCATTTTTATTTATTTTTTCTTCTAACTTTTTTTTTTATTGATTTATAATCATTTTACAATGTTGTGTCAAATTCCAGTGTTCAGCACAATTTTTCAGTCATTCATGGACATATACACACTCATTGTCACATTTTTTTCTCTGTGAGTTATCATAACATTTTGTGTATATTTCTCTGTGCTATACAGTGTAATCTTGTTTATCCATTCTACAATTTTGAAATCCCAGTCTATCCCTTCCCACCCTCCACCCCCCTGGTAACCACAAGTCTGTATTCTCTGTCTGTGAGTCTATTTCTGTCCTGTATTTACACTTTGTTTTTGTTTGTTTGTTTGTTTTTGTTTTTGTTTTTTAGATTCCACATATGAGCGATCTCATACGGTATTTTTCTTTCTCTTTCTGGCTTACTTCACTTAGTATGACATTCTCCAGGAGCATCCATGTTGCTGCAAATGGCATTATGTTGTCGGTTTTTATGGCTGAGTAGTATTCCATTGTATAAATATACCACGTCTTCTTTATCCAGTCACCTGTTGATGGACATTTAGGTTGTTTCCATGTTTTGGCTATTGTAAATAGTGCTGCTATGAACATTGGGGTGCAGGTGTCATCCTGAAGTACATTTTCGTATTTATTCCTTATGAACAGCCTTCTTACACGTCAAAGGTCAAAACGCCTCTTAGATATCACATCACTGATATCTTTTAAGAAATATTTTTTTTTTGTGGATACAATTTCATCTCTGCAGTAGTTTTAGTCAAATATCAGTTAGTCTTTTCTGATTGTGATTATTTTAATTGGAAGTCAAAAGATTTTGACTTGACCTCGTTACACGCTGCTCCAGGAAGATTTCAAGATACCTTCGTCTTAGAGGTTGTTGGGGGAAGTTCTTACTTGCAGGCACCAAATCACGTGACTCTCAGAGACACTCCAATTAAGATGCTTGTGGTTCCACTTAGTGACTGGCCTGGGGTGAGAACAAGGAAGGAGGGACAAAAGCAGATGGGGTGATATGATGGAAGCACTTTTCGAATGGTGGAGTAGGGAGCTCTGGAAATCTGCTCTTCCATCAAAGCAATGAGAACACTGGCAAAAATTGTCCAAATCCATTTTGTTTTCAGAACTTGGGAAATTAACTAAAGGCCTCGAACCATCTGAGGAGCATATATTCAAGGAAAACAGCAGGGTCTTGGTAAGAGAGACAAGCATGAAGGCATTTTAATTGGTCCTATTTCCAACCACTCCCCCCAGCTCTGTGGTCATCTCAGAGCCACAGTAAATGAGAAAGGTCAACAGAGTAGCAGCCACTAGACGGGGCAGTGTGCATCTGGAGCTCCACCGAAAGCCCCCACACCTGACAACGTGTTGGCAGATCTCCAGCAAGGTCCCATTGCCTCTGTCTGACTCAAAACTCCCTCAGTGGGAAGAGCTCTGTCTCCAGAGTATTTGTTGAAAACAATTAGCAGAAATGACCTAACATTACAGTAGGTCTGAAGCAATGATACCAGCTTGGGGGCAAATAAGAAATTGACCAAAAAACTTACAAGCAAAATCTGGCAATGAGATGACCACGGGAGTCTTTGAAAAGCTCCAAATTATTCCTGGGGCTTTAGAAGACCATGTGCACATGCAAGGATGTACATGTTGCCAGAGCTGTGACATGGCCAGGAAGACCTGAGAAAGCCTTTGTCTCTCACCTTGGCTGTCCATGAGACTCTGCACAGACAGGAAGTGAAGACTAAGGCAGAGCTGTAAGTTGCTGGAGCATTGAAGGACTACCTCAACATATATATACACACAGTGCTTTGGCACAGGGTGGGAGGCATTGAAACTTATTCAAGGCATTTAAAGAAATCTCTGTTCATACTAGCTGACCACAAAGCTAACCAAGCAGAGACTTCAGTGGCTGCACGTAACAAAGAATACAAACTGTGCAGGATTAATCCCGGAAAGCCACTAAACAAATAAAAATAATTACTATGATAAGTAACAAACAAACAAACAAAAAAACCTTAGGAGGGGGGCAGAATCTGATATTCAGAGTTGCCACATTATGATATCTTAAATGTCCAGTTTTTAACAACAGCAATAAAAGAGACATGGCAAAAAACAGCAAAGTATGTCTCATAAAGATTAGAGCAGAAATAAATGAAATCAATAGAAAAAGGATGGAGAAAATCAGTGCTACCAAAACTTGGTTTTGAAAAGATCAACAAAATTGACAAACTCACTAAGAAAAACCTAAACTCACCAAGAGGAAAAAAAAAACCCAAAAAACAGAAGACTCAAATGACTAAAATCAGGAATGAAAGAGGGGGACATCACTATTGACCTAAAATAAAAAGAAATAAAAAAGATTACAAAAGTAGACTTTGATCAACTGCATGCCAACAAATTAAGTAATTTAGAAGAAATGGAAAAATTCCTAGAAAGATAAAAGATGTATGAAAACTGACTGAAGAAGAAATAGAAAGTCTGAATAGACTTGTGATAAGTAAAAAGATTGAACTGGCAATTCAAAAACATCCCACAATGTAAATCCCAGGCCCAGATGGCTTAACTGGTTAATTATACTAAATGTCTGAAGAAGGATTAATACCAACCCTTATGAATATAGACTTAAAAATTCCTCAAAAATACTAGCAAGCCAAATCTAGTCAAATCTAGTAATATACTTTATGACCAAGTAGAATTTATTCCTATAATGCAAGATTGATTTAACATCTGAAAGTCAATCAATTAATATATCACATTAATAGAAATAAGAATAAGACCACAGGATTCTCTCAACAGATTCAGGACATTTTAAAAAAAGCATTTGAAAAAATCCAACATCCTTTCATGAAAAAATTACTCAACAAACTAGGAATAGAATGGAACTTTGTTGACTTGATAGAAAATCTACAAACCCAAGGTGACATTATAGTGATGAAAGACTAAATGCTTTCCCCTTCAGATCAGAAACAAGACAAGAGTGTCCACTTGTCATTTCTTTTCAACATTGTACTGGCAACTCTAGCAGGTTATGTAAGAAAATAAATAAGAAGCATCCAGACTGAAAAGGAGAAGTAAAACTATCTCTATTCACAGATGATAAGATTTTGCATATAGGAAATCTCAAGGAACCCACTGAAAAAACTATTAGAACTAATAAACACATTCAGTGAGGTTGTAGGATGCAAGGTCAATTATATTTCTATCCACTAGCAAGGACAACCAAAAAATAAAACTAAAAAACAATTTCATTTACAATAGAAATAAAAAGAACAAAACCCTTAGGAATAAATTTAGCAAGTTATTGAGAGCTTTTTATACTTAAAACTATACAACATTATCAAAAGAAAGTAAAGTAGATCTAAATAAATGGAAAGATATCTCATGGCCATGACTAGGAAAACAGTTGGATTGATCTACAGATTTAATGCAGCCCTTATCAAAATCCCAGCTGTCTTCTGGCAGAAGTTGGCAAGCTGATCCTGAAATTCATATGGAAATACAAGGGACCCAGAAAAACCAAAGCATTATTGAGGAAGAATGAAGTTGAAGGTATCATATTTCTCAATTTCACAACATACAGCAAAACTGTAGTAATCAATACAGCATGATACTGACATAGGATAGATATACAGATAAATGTAATAGAACTGAAAGTCAAAATATAAGCACTTTTGAGGGAGACCAAGATGACCAAATAAGAGGACGTGGAGCTCACCTCCCCCCACAAACACATCAAAAAATGCATCTACATGTGGTACAATTCTCATGGAAAACTGAATAGAAACTGACAGAAGAACTCCTATACAACCAAGTCTGTAAGAAAGATACATACACAATTAGGTAGGATGGGAAAAAAAGCATTGAGTTATGACTTGTGCCCCTGAGAGGTGACTAAGAGGGAAAGGGAGGTGGCATGAGTGGATATCCACTCTGCAGAGTGAATGGGTTGACTAGGTGTCCCAGTCTTGGGGTACGACATATAGGAGACAGCCCCCCTTGCCTGTGAGAAGAACTGCTGGGACAGACAGAAAGGTTGTAGAAGCCCAAATTCCACTTCTGAGAAGTGTAGGGGTGCTGAGATGCCCCCAAGCAGGGAAGAGAGGTCTCAGGAGCTGCTCCTCAGTCCAAGCCAACTGAACACCCTGGCCCCACTCACTACATACCAAAGCGGGGCACTGGATCTGGGGTGGCTAGGACCTAGGAAAAGTCTTCTACCCAGGGATGCAGAGGTGACCTGGGGGCCTGAGGCCATAGTCTAGGTGGTGGTAGTGGTACCCATTGTTGGTGCTTACTCAAGTGGTGTCCAAGAACAGGCCAGACTTCTGACAGCTGCATGGGCACTTGAATTCCCACACTCACTCCACACCACAACCTAGGACTAGATCTGGGTATGCATCTGGGAAAAATGTAAACACTAATTTGAAAAGATACATGTACCCCAATGTTCATAGCAGCACTATTTACAATAGCCAAGACATAGAAGCAACCAAATGCCCATTAACAGATGACTGGATTAAGGAATGGTATATATAAATACAATAAAATATTACTGAATCATAGAAAAGAATAAAAATACTGTTCATTTTCAGCAACATGGTTGAACCTAGAGAGTATTATGCTTAATGAGATAAGTCAGATAAAGACGAATACTGTATGATATCACTTATACATGGAATCTAAAAAATAATACAAATAAATGTATATGCAGTACAGAAACAGACTCTTAGATACAAAAAACAAAACTGTGGTTACCCAAGTGGAGAGGGGATCAGGGAGGGAAAATTAGGGGTATGGGACTGACAGATACAAAGTACTATATATGAAATAAATAAGCAACAGGAATATACTTGCTACAGCGCAAGGAATTATGACCATTATCTTGTAATAACCTATAGTGGAGTAAAATCTTTAAAAATACTGAATCATTATGCTGTGCACCTGAAACTAATGTAATATTGTAAATCAACTACACTTCAATAAAAAAAGAAAGAAAACTTTCTATTTATGATCCATGGTCAGCTGGTTTTTTTCATAAAGGTGCCAACACAATATACCATACACAAAATTTAATGCAAAATGGATCATAGTCATAAATGTAAGAGTTAAAATTATAAAACTATTAGAAGAAAACAGGAATAAAAAATATTTATGACCTTGAGTTAGGCAATGGATTCTTAAACATGGCTTTTTTGTGACATTATCAGACTCAGAGAGAGTAAGAAGAAAAACAGAAATGATACCTTTGGTGTATCCAGGAAGGTCAGGAAACCCAACTGTTTCTTTCTGTGTACTGTTGTTACTGTCCTTGCCATGGTATCGGGGGCTCATCCCACCTTCCCAGTGAGTGTAGCAGCTTCTAAAAGGCAGGGTTGCCTGGCTCATCTCTGTCTCCTTCTCCAGCTCCCAAGTCCCTGCATGAAGTCTTGAAAATATGAAGGCCTCAAAATTAATAGATGAATAAATGGATTCACCAGTGAATGCAAATTCAGAAAAAGAACTGTGATGATGATGATGAAGAGAAAGAGGAAGAGGAAGAAGGAGGAGGAGGAGGAGGAGGAAGAGGAAGAGGAGGAGAGGAATCGTAGTAGGATTATTTCTGGAGAGGCTAGCAACACCAGCTTTGAAGGAACTTTCCTAAGGTGAATTCTAGAAATCATTACTGCAATGGAGAAATTGCTGAAATCAGCATTAAGCTTCATAAGAGTACTACTGTGGAATCTAGCTCTTGTATGGTATCTATGGCTTTTTTTTTAAATGCCTATTAATACTTTTCCAGATGCTATGTAAGAGTTGGTGAAGAAGGTGACAACAAAAAACAATTAAAAAACCATTTTCAAATTTTATTTCTCTTTGGATTCTTTTTGTCTTTTCCTTCCCTTAAGATTGGTTCTTGATATTTTGGAGGAAAGAGCTTCGGTAAGGACCATGGCTACTCTTTCTGTGCTACTGGGTTATGTCTGCCAGCGAGGCCCCCTAGTATTGGTTAGATTTCTGATTTCCTGTCCTGGTCTTTCCTGCACTTCGATATTTTGGTAAGAGTGAGTGGAAAGCTCCCACCAGAGTCAGCTTTGTTATTTCCATCAGGGACTCCTTCCCAAGGGGCCTCACCTCAAAGCAACTCCTCATTTCTTCCCTCCACATGCTTTCTCTTCCCCCATCATCTTTTTTTCTGTAAATGAGACAGGTAAAGAGTGCAGGAGGCCAGCACCTTTTTCTGAACGTAGGAAACAAACTTATCCTGCATATAGAGAAGAATTTTTCATGTTGGTGGTGTGGCTGGAAAAGAAAGCAGTGTCTAAAGTGGAGAGAACATAAACTTAGTCCCCATTAACATCGCCAGCAGTAATAATTTAATAACATTCTGCCCCGTGTCTGTAGGAAAATTTCTCAGATTTTGCAGGTACAGAAATGATTGAAACAGAACGGCGAGACTCGATGTAAAGAAGCAACTACAGAGGTTAAACAACTTGAGTTGTCAGGCAGCTCCAAAAACAGGTGAGAAATATGACCCTGGAGTGCAGCAAATTTAATCTTCGAGCAGGTTTATTGTTTATCAGGCTTTTGTCTAAGGAGCGTTCATTATATATAACATTGAGATACAGTTTTGCAAAACAGATTTATTCAACAGGCCTTTTTACCAGGTCTCATAGTATTTCACCCCTTGGTATGTGGGGTCTTATTCACCAAGAGTTTATGACTTGATCAGTTATGAATTTTAAAAAGTTTTACTAATAATGCAGGATGTGTTGAGATTTATAGGCAGGGCATTTATTCTATTAGGAGTTTTATTTTTGAGCTAAGACTCACTGGAGATGTAACACAAGCAAATTGCATGGTTTGTTTGTAATGAGCAGGCATGGTCTCTGCACGGCCTCCTGCTATGAGCAGTGGATTTTGTTCCCTGTCTGATTGTGGCCTGAGGTCCTCTGATGATTTCCATGAGTCAAGTCATCAGTGGGTCTAAAGCTTGGCTTAAAATATCTGTGGGCCCTTCCCCTTCTAGTAGAGTGGGGCTCACTTCACCACTGGTGGGAGCACGGTGCTAGGCTGGCCTGCCTGATAACTTGGTTATGCCGTTGTCTAAAATCACCATTTCTTAAAGTAGAGGAGACCAACCTGGCTGCCATTTTCTGAAGTCAGGATCAATAATTTGCCCTAGTGATCATTCCCAGTGGAGAGCTGCACTCAGCTGAGACTCTTACCTGGGCCAGGAGATATTTTGTAGATAGGAGCTTCCATCAGCTTAGGGTTAATAGCAGGTGTTTCATCACAGGGACATGCTTAAGCCCTTGTGTGTAATCCCAGGAGCCTGACAACTTCTGCAGTCCTGACCTGCCCAGGTATCTTTTATGATTTATTTGTGGCATTTGCCATGATCTTCACTCCTGTTCTGGGTCATCACAGAACATTTTCTCTAATGTCAGTATTACATCACTAAAAAAATCGCCTTCCTGTAATCTCTGTTGAGCAGACAAGTGAATGCAATCCCAGCAGAGCTCCAACTGTTTCCATCACTGGGATAGAATGTGCTGGCCCTGGGACAAAGACCTAGCAGAAGTGACTCCCAAATGGGATAACTATATTCTTACTACTCCAAGGGGAAGTGAGCTCTGCAGGCCAAGACACCACTTTCAAGAGGCGAGGTTTAGCAGTTGGCTTTGTGATCCTCTTTCGGCATAGAATCACCCATTCCTTGAGAGCACAAGCAGACTCGAGGTCTGTGATTAGTCAAGACACATTCTGCTTGGCTCAACTTGAAGTCTCAGGTCTCACATCCACCATATATGTCTGGTGGTGACTCTGGGGCCACCTCCTCTGACCATTCTCTGCTTGATTCGCACTGACTTTTCACAAAAAGAGAACTTGATGGGGTTGTTTCCCCCATTGCCTCACAGTAGGCACGACTTCCCTGAGCTCTGTCCGATGGTGGTTGGTGCTCAGGGCTTGCAGCACCCCTTGTCTTTTAAGACCTGCAGTGAGGACTGAGGCTGGCTCCATCCACAACTGCACCAGGGTAGAGGGGCCAGCAGCACAGGATGCTGTGGGGATCTGTTTCCTCGTGAAGGCTGGTCCAGCTGTCCTCCAGCGATTTCCCCATAGCTTCTCTTCCTCTTTTCTGGCCATTTTCCATGCTGAAGCCAGCAGAACTTTTAAGAATGAAAATCTCATCATGTCACTCTCCTGTTAAACCTGTTAATGGCTTCCCATTTCCCTTAGGACAACGCTAAAAACTCTTAACCTGGACAGTGAGGTCCTTCTTGATGCCAGCCCAGCCTAGCACTCTAGCTTCATTTCACACCACTCTCCCTTCACTCTCTGTTGTTACAGAGCTCTGCCTTTGAGCCCCTTCCCAGCTCTGGGTCTCTGACCCTTGGCAGCTGTCACCTCTCCCTGTAACCCTCTCTCCCCCAGCGCTTCACTTGGCTCCTGGCTCCCTCCAAGCCATTTCCGTCAATCCCTCAGGGGAGTTCTCCACAGTCTCCCAGACTGTGTGCTACAGTCACACCCCAGTGCTGAACCTCTGCGTTTTCTTCAAGGTCTTTGTCAAAAATCTACTTAGACATTAACAAAATGCTCCAACCATAAATAAACAAACAAACAAACAAACAAACAAATAAATAAATGTTTTCTTAACATGGATGTGAGCGCCATGATGACTGTACCATGCCTTATTCACATCAGTATCTCCAGGGCTGGTTCAATGGTGTTCAACAGACATTTCTCCAATGAATGAATGGATGCATGCATGAAGGAATGAGTGTTTCTTGTCCTCCTCCATACATTTTGAGATCCATTTGTTTTGGAACTGGGTCTTAACATTTTCCTCTCTGCCCAAGGCATCTTGCCGAGGGCTGTTTGGCGAGCTGGCTTGTCAAGTCCAGAAGCTTTCCCTCATTAGCACTATCCCCTCAAGAACTCCCAGTCTTCCTAGAAGTACTTGAAGGGAGAGGACATGGCCAGTGCTGGTTCTGAGATCTCTCAAGGAAGTCTTAGAAGGGTAACACTTCCTTTGCTGTCCATCTGGCGTATAGACTTCTATCCAGTAGGATTGTTGCGAGCATTTTTCGTTGCCTAACCAACAGGTATTTCCCACTTCTTTCTTGCTGGCAGGGGCCATGTTTCTTTGTGTACACAGCACCCCACCCTCACCCCCCGTGTAATTGTGTTACATGATTTTTAACAGAATAAAGTTATCCTGGCTCCAGGGAAAAATCCCAGTTGGAATAAACTAACAGTTCTCAAACTCTGGTCTACAGAACCCCAGAGATCCCAGAAACCCTGTAAGGGAGTCCTTGAGGTCAAAATGATTTTCATGGCAATACTAAGACATTATTCGCATTTTCCATGCTGACATTTGTTCTGATGGTAAAGATGCAATGAGGGATAAAAGCACTAGGGCCCTAGCAAGAATCAAGGCAGTGGCACCCACTGTACTAATAAACACTGTGCACTTCATTGCCACATACTCACAGTAAAAGGAAGGAAGGAAGGAAAGAAAGAAGGAAGGAATTCACTTTATTTAAGAATATCCTTCATAATACAGTAAAAAAAAAATGTCTTTTTATTAAATCTCAACTGTTAAGTACATGCCATTTTATTATTCTGACTGAAGAAATAGAAAGTTTGCATAAATCTCACCAACGTTCAATGGACATAGACATCTCAAGGAGATGCCCTTGGGCAATCGTTTGAGTTGTGAGCTGAACTAGCTGGCATTTATAAAAAATTTCCTGGAACACCATTTTTACTTTATAGAATGTCTGACAAGCTATGGTCATTCTGACTTGGGTATTTGGGAGACATTTTCTCAAAAATGAACAATGGAGAACAGCTAATGGTATCTGTTGTGCCAGTGACGAAATGCAAACTTTCAAGCACAAATGATTAAGTTTTAGAAAAGTTATATTTGCCATATGAGCTCGACAGCTTCTCAATATTTTAAGAATTGTCTGATGAGATCAGTGGAGATATTAAGGAATGTAATCTTTCAATATTGTGTAATAAAATATGTCAACATTAGAAGATCTGCATAATTCAGTGAACCAATATTTTCCAAATGATTGATGTATGATGTTACAGAGTCATGTCTAGGTGAAGATCCAGTCAAAGAGCAAGAGTGGGCCAGTGGGTTTTATTGTAATGGAATATGAAAAGTTCTTTGAGATGGCTTCAGATTCCACATTGCCCTTAATCTTTAAAAAGCTATCACTTGTTGAGCTTCAGGATGGTATCCAAGAATATCCACAATTATCTGAAGAGAATATTAAAATACTCCTCTCTTCTGCCACTACATATCTGCATGAGGCCAGATTTCTACATATACATCAACCAAACAACACATCACAATCGACTGAACGCAAAAGCAGACGTGAGAATCCAGCCATCTTCTACCGAACCAGGCATTAAAAAATTGTTCAGAAATTTAAAATAACATACTCTTGCAACTATTTTTTTTCATTTTGGAAAATATACTTTCCCTAACTATATGCTGTTAAGATATGCTGGGTTTCTTATTTTCTGAAGGAATTAATACATATTTTTAAATGTCCTGGTTTCAGTTTCCAATAGGGTATATATTGATAGATAGAATCTACGTAAACAGAGACATGAAAATCTACAGTCAGGGCTAATCGTCGTGGTTCTAATTTGCTTTCTGGTGATTGCTTCAGTCATAGGTTTGTAATGAGATGTGAAGGGTATTCTCCTAAGAGGAAGGGTGGTGTTATGTAAAGTGTGTGAAAGAAAGGAATGGTCTCTTTTCCTCTACTGACCATTCCTGGGTCTTCATGTGACAGCTAGAATTATGGCAGGCTGCGTGGGGCCATCAGCTGATACAGTGAAAGTGGTTACAGGAAGGAATGAAAATCACTTGGACCCCGGTCAACAGCGTTGAGCTGTAGGACTAACCAGCCCTGGTGCTGTCTTGGTCCTAGGCTTGCCAATAACTGAGAAAGTAAGTTTCTTCAGCCTTTTGGGTGAGGGTTCCCTTCACATAATAGCCAAGAGCATTCTGAGACAGAAATTCCCCCCAAACTTTAAACCTATAAAGTAACTCACAACCAGGATGAAGAGTCTTTTGTTCATTTTGACTTTTCTTTTCCCCTCCGTCCAGAGCTCAAATTCACACTCGCCTCGAAGATCATTAGTACGAGGTGCCCAATTTCTTCATTTTATATATGGCCGTTCATACTTGGGTATATGATTTTTCCTCCTCATAACCCTTCTTACCATCCAAACCAGCAGAAAAATAAACAGCTGAATAAAAGAGGTGAATGTTATAGACAACAACGCCTGCCGGGATCCACTCCACACTTCCCCCCAAAGAGTCATTTCAGTCTATTAGGCACATAATGCATGTTCTTAAAAAGAACCCGTTGTAAATACATATTTGTTTAGATGGACTGCAGCGCAGCAGAGAATCTCCTGGGGAGACAGTGTGTATTTTACAACCTGCCAAAAAAAGGATCCTGTGAGAGGTAGGAGAGGACAAACAGAAAGGCATAGACCCCGTCCCCCCCGCCTTTGACAGCTGCCATGTGGCAAGCCTGACATTCAGACACTTTGACATCAGAGGCAGTTTCTGCAGCGGCCGGTCTCACTGAAGTTCAGGAACCATTCGGACTAAACATGGGGTTGGAGGAGAGACGGCGGAGCAGTCAGCCAGCGGAGGGGCTCCGGGCAGTCTTCTTAAGCCCAGACCCCTCAGGTGAAGCTGGGTTTGCTTTTCCTGGCCCTGCAGGGCATGAACAGAAACACAGTATCCCAACTCATCTGTGCGCAGCTCCAGTGTCTCCATCACATTTAAAGTAGCTCAGGACCCCTTCTTCCTGTGTGAATGAAATGTTCTTACACCAGACCAGTGCCTCTGCCATCACGGGTTCCAATGACAACTACAGCCAGGACTCCTGCTGCCTTACACTGGAAAACCCAAAGGGAAGCACCATCCTCCTGACAATTAGTACCGTTCAGGTGGAGCCTTGAGAGAGAGAAGCAGGGTGCCTGAGAAGCGTAGGGGTGCTCTTCTGCCTTCATTCTGTGGATGCACTGTTTCCATCCACTGTGTTTTGCCAAGCTACATCAGCTTTTGGGTGCAAGTAGAACCCCCCCCCCCACCGTCTCTTTAAGAGTAATTACTCAGGTGATGATGTGAACTTCCTATATAGCATCAAGTCAGGAGGAACCGGACGTCAGTCTGTTCCATTAATTAGTGATTCTAAGGCTCTTCATCTGGTTAAGGCAGGGACTGCTGAGTGTCTCCATTGAAGAAATGCCGTGGGTTGTTTTTTTTTTTTTTCTTCTTCTTCTTTGTAATTAGTAAATAGTCTGTATGCCCATCCTCGGAAATCACGTAAATATCCCGTTTCCTAATGAGTTTTCAACCAAAGATTTTAGAACAATCCACGATCGAGTCAATTATGACGTTTGTGTTTGCAAAATGGTGATTTTCTAATTCAGTCATTGCTTCTACAATTATTAGCTGGTGTTGATATGTAAATAATCTATCGCCACAGATTCTTTTTTTAGTCAGTATGCTATAATCCATTACCATCATTCTCTCTGATGCCCAAATTGTGTCGGCTTTGGCCAGTAGGAACCCTTTCAGCTTTAACACGTTCTTGCTTCCTGTCACCAGCTGTTCCAAGGTCAGCTCTCCGCTTCCTGCCCCAGACCTGGGATCAGCCATTTCCCCCAGGAGCGCTCATTCCTTGTGGTGCAGAATGGCATTTGGAAACCAAGATCTGGGTTCTAGGTGTGCTCATTGCTTCTAGGGTCATTGCTTCTAGGCCATTTGAATGGACAGATTTAGAAAATGTAGTGTTTCTTTTCTTTCTTTAACAAACTCATAAATTCATACTAATCCCTCCAAATCAATTCCAACACCACAGGCATTTCCCTCACTTTCCCTAGAGCACATTTGTACCTCCTTTCTCAGTGAGAATTCTGGTTCCCAGCAACACTTTTATATTTATAATTTTGCTCTGAGCTACAGTATACATACAATAATTTCAGAGTTACTGATGATTGATGCCACAGGCGACACTAACCTGCTAACTAAAGTTCCAACTGTCTTTGCAGTAAGCTTGGTGTCTTTGTAATTGTCTTACCAGTATGTCTAACCTGAGTCCAGTCACGAGGAAATATTAGGAAAATCCAGATTTGGCGATGTTTCACAGGATTACTGGCTTGGATTCTTCAAAAGTGTCAGTGCTGTGAAAGTAAGAAACCCAAAAGGTGGGAGAAGTATAAATCACAGGAGACAAAAGGGACATGTGATCAAATACAAAAGTAAGTTCCTTGATGGGACCCTGGAAAAAGGCACAGGGGCTATTTTTAAGAAAAATGGGTAAATATATCATATGTACTATATATTACAAAATGTTACCATATGCAATACCTTGGATTTGATAGTGGTACTGTGGGTGTATGTTACATTTATGGAGCAAAACTGTTTTGGTGCACTCTGCTGAGTCATCAGTAATACTTAGTGTTTTCTCTGTCTTTTAAAGATACAGATGATGAGAAATAAAGAAATATAATTTCTATTTTATTTATAGCTCTTAGGTATGTACTTTCGATATTTTATCTTAAACTGTCTGTCTTAATTCACTCCTTAACCCATCAGGTCATCTCAAAGTGTCTCTCATTTCTGGATGCTCTATCAATCTGGTTCTTTATAAAAATCCATGTATTCTGTTTTCAGAGTGGACCTTCCCACTCTCAGGGGTTCAATTCTTTAAAAAATAAAATCTTGTGTTAAAAATCATTTAAACAAACTTTAGATGATGCCTTCGAAGTTGACATTTCATTTCTCAAATTTGGGGTTCTAACACACCTGTTTATTGTTTCTGTTGACTTTCTTTCCTAATCTATGGCTTTGTTATCTGCTTGGTAATTTTGTATTGCAAGCCCGTCGTCGGGAAGACTTGTTTGCTTGTAAGAAACCCAGGTGGACCATGTTTATAGGGTCATCTTCCCACAGAGGTTTTCTGTCCTTTGCTTCTTCTGATGCTGAGTGGGCTTCTGCCTCCTTTCCCCATGATGGCCTAAATTTTTCCACAGAGCCTCCTGTTTATCAGAGGGTGCAGCTTTTTGAGGATTCACCATGTTCCAGCTCCTTTCCACAATGGTCTAAGACCTCATCTTCAAGTCTCCACATAGCCTTTAAAACCCCAGGACTGGGTTTTCCCAAGGAGAGCTGTTATGGGTTGAATGGTGTCCATTCAAAAAAGGTAAGTTGAAGTGCAGACCCCAGCATCTCAAAATGGGACCTTATTTGGAAACAGGGTTTTTACAGAGGAAATCAAGTTAAAATAGATCATTAGGGTGGACCCTGTTCCAATATGATGGTGTCCTTATAAAAAGGGGAAATTTGGACACAGAGATAGATATGCCCAGAGGGAAGTGAACACGGGGAGAGCACAGTGTGAAGACAGGATGGAGTGAGGCAGACATAAGCCAAGGAGTGCCTGTGACCCTGCTGATACCTTGAGTCCAACCTCTGGCCTCCAGAACTATGAGGCAATACATTTCTGTGGCTTTAAACCAGCTGTGTGTGGTGGTTTATTATGACAGTGCCAGGGAACTAGTACAGACGCCTTCCTGCATCCAGCCCACCCGACGGCAGCCACAGCAGTAGCGCCATGTTGCCACTCTTGCCGTCAGTTCCCTCTTCACTTCTGACCCTTGAGGATTTCCTTTCTTCAAGCCCAGCTTTGTATTTGTAATTTGGTTTTTGGCAGTTATCTCTTCTCCAGCATTTCTCTGCCTGTGTAGTAGGAAAGATGTCATGCTACCTCAAGTCCTCCATCTACCCCCTGCCCTCCATCTGTTGACCTTTGGGGCTGCTGGGAACCCAAGGGACAATGAGCCAGACGTTCCCAGAATCGAGAGGCCATGCCTGAATGCATGCTTCCCGCTGATGCCATTCTGAGCCTCCCCCAGGGGCAGAGCCTAAAGTATGTGTCACTGTGCTTGGAAGTGACATAGAAGTGACCATGGGCACCAGCTGACAAAGGCCAGGTGAGTAACATAAATGCGTAAAACTGGCTGGATGTAAATCACACTAATTATTTTGAAACCCTCAGACTTCATGGCATAGCTTTGATTTTTCTACTTTGGTAGCAACCTGAGTGTTCCTTCCTTCTTAATTCTACTCTAAGGAAAACTGTCGTACAGACTCAATGCTAAATGGCAACAGGAAACGGAGCCCCTGGTGAAACACTCTGCCTCCTTCTAAGGGATGGCTGCCACTCGGTGACAGCTGAGTTTTGTGAAGTATTGTCAGATCCCTTATCTTTCAAAATTAAAAAAAAAAGGAGTTCAGATCGTTATGTGAAATCTGATTTTAAAATGTTGGCACCAAGAAAGAATCCTAAAATTTAAAAAAGGTATTCAGATCAAAAAATAATAATAATAATAAACATGATTTGATGATTACCTTTTCGAAAATGACTAGTTATTCGACTTTTCTGAAAAAGAAAATCATCTAAAACAATAATAGACACTTGCAGTTACCTTGAAACCCCATTGTCTTAACTTGCACATTTCTCTTCAGCAAAAAGCAAATTCTAAATGGTGGCATTTTTTCCTGGGTCTTTTATTTATTTGTTTAGTGAAAGACAGAGAAGCTCTTGATTTTAAAGGCATGTTTTCCTTTAAGGAGAAATGATAAAGAGTAAAATTAATTGGAAACAGACGTCACTTGACCCCCAAGTTCTGAAAACAGACGGAATACTCAAGGTCAACACAGAAAATCCGAGTTTAATTTATTCTATTGTTTTTCTTCCTCCTCCCTCCCCAGCACATTCCATATTTTGTTAGCTTCTGTCAGAGAAATATAACTTCATTTGATCTGCCTCTTTGGGAGGGGCTGGTAGGTAATTGAGATTCGGAGGGGGCCGTTTCAGAGACGCACCTGCCAAGTGCCTGCTACTGCACAGTCAGTGTGGCCAGGGCATCTCTTTTGTTTTTTGTTTTTGAGTGATGGAAGAGCCAACTTGTCCCTGAATTGGAGGGCCCAGCATGCCTGTAAGGAGATAGTTACTAGGTCAAACCTTAACATGGCTGGGTCGTTTAGTGTTTCGGATCCGGGTCAGTCCACTTGTCCCTGCTGCAGGCGAGAGGGGAGGAGTCGGCGACAGCAGTGACAGCATGGACAGACTCTATCTGATGCTGTGCGACTTGCATTTGTCATGAGTCAGAGGAGCAGAGAGCTCAGTGTGGCCACCCGCTTGACCCATCCAGCCCCTCAGGTGTGATATTGACACTGCTTGTCTTTCTCATTATCTGTTTTCAGGCAGTGCCTCAGATATATTTTGTTTCTTCTAAGAGCCAAGTGTGAATTCGTCATTTATAAACCTGTTAAACCATTTTGGGGTTTCTTCATGTTTTCAGCCTGAACTGCTTCTCCAGGCTGAGGGTTTCATAATCCCCTCCTTTTCGGTGAAAGCCTTTCATCCTCGATACTGAGCACTTGAGGTCTCTTAGTGTATTTGCCCACAGCCTCCATGGCCGGTTGACCTGAAGGATCTACTACTCCATGAAGTGTGAGTGCTAAGTGTTGGTGAAGACTGTGTTTTTAAACGTGTGTCTTTCTTTCTATTCCCATTAACCTTCTGTATTAAACTTCTTCAGTACACACTGGCCCCTCTCTGGCTGTCAATCTATCTACCTCTCACACATTCTCATAATTCAGCTAGAGTGACTGCTCTAAAAAAATAGTTGACTGTGCCATGACTACAAATGAACACTTTGATGGGTCCATTACATACAGAACAAAAGCCAAGACCTACAGCATGGCACTGAAAGGCCTTAATGATCCATCCCTTTCCTAATTTACCAAACTTTTCTCTTGGCACAACACTGCCACTGAGTCTGTGCCAAAGTGTTCTCTATCCTCCAGGTAAAATGAACGTGTTGGGCAAGAGTTTTTACTTCATTTTGTAAAAGGTGGCTTTATACACCCACACCATAGCTTTGAAAGATAAAAAGTAAAATGTAATAGAAAAGAGGGGAAAGGTAATAAATTCTCACTTATACTGGGAGACATTTGCCTGACCTCTCTCAGAACCCAATACATTAGGAACACACAGATTAAAAGAAAGATGAATGTTACAGAAGATATATATGTGTATATGTGTGTATCTACGCACACACTTTTCTAAGCAAATAGAACACTCACACTATTTTCATACACATGTGAAATATTTATAAAATCTCTCATGCATTAAGTCACAAAAGAAATTTCTATAAATTACTCAAGACAGCACACTTGAAAATAACATTGTAAATCAACTACATGTCAATAAAAAATAAAATTATATATATATATATATATATATATAAAATAAAATAACCACCAGAAAAAAAAAAAAAAGAAATCATATGGACAGATCACATTAAAAATCCAGACTTCTAAAATAACCTTTGATTTAAAGAGAAGATTAAGATAAAACAATAAATTCATGATACAAATAAGTCAAACAAATATTTTGTAAAAATTAATGGTGACCACAAGAACCTCAAGTGTATATACGAGAAAACAAAAATGATTGGAACTAAATGAACTAAAGGTGCAACTCAAGAGACTGGAGAAAGAATAATAGGTATAAACTCAAGGAGATTAGGAGAAAATTGCTGATAATGATAAATCCAAAATTAATGAAATAAGAAAAACAACATTAACTTTAATATCTTTATTTGAAAAGACAAAAAATAGTATAATTAAAAAATAATAATACATTCAAAGATAGCTAGTCTTAGAAATGAGGAAAAGAACATAATTTTAAATAATGAGGAGATTAAAAATTTAAATGAATGTTATTGCCTGACAAAATAGAAATTTTTTAGTAAATAAAATCACCAAGACTGATTCAAGTTAACAACCTTAAAACACTAGAATTTGTAGAAGAAAAAGTTTGAAGTAGTAAAAAAAGAAAACTTCCCTAAAAATGCTACTCGATCTAGACAATCTGTAGATAAGTTGTACTAAACCTTCAATAAAGCAGATAATTTCTATATTCCACAGAAACATTCCCAACTCATTCTATATTTTCCTGACAGTAAAATAAGACAAGAGCTGCATATAAAATAAAATTGAAATTTTCATGTATAAGCATAAATACAAAAATTCTGAATAAGACATAATCATGCCACTTGTTATTCAGTTGAGTTTATCTTAGAAATGAAAGGATAGTGAAACCTTCAAAACTCTATTGCTGTAATTATTGAAATTAACAGACTAAAATAGAAATGCAATGTGAACAGACATTAAGTAAAATTAACCTCTCATTCATAATTTTTAAAGCCATGGTAAGCTAAGAAGAAAACTTCTTGTCCCAATATAAAGGTTAAGATCCAAATTAATGATGTAAAACTAGAAATATTTTATTCGATTTTGTTAAGAACTTAGACAAGACACTCATCGAAGTCTCAGTCACTAAATACAGAAATGAAATTGAGTAGATAAGATATGGTAAAAGAAGAAACAAAACTATCACTATTCACAGCTAATATGTTTGTATGCCTCACATATCTAAGTAAATTCCTTAGAATTATTTGAAAGTAGCTGGATACAAGATAAATATATAAAAACAGCATTTCTAAACATCAACAATAACATCTGGGAAGTACACTGTGGAAATATCCTGTTTGATAGCAACCAAAGACATATAACATCTAGAGATAAAGTTAACAGAAAATGTGCAGGGCTAATATGAATAAAACTATAAAAGTTTATAAAAAACATAAAAGAGATTATGTAAATGAAGAATCCTCAGACACAGGAAGACTCAATAATGCCAATACATCAAATCTCCCCCAATAAACTGTCCATTCAATATTTAATGCTCTACTGTCTTGAGTTGGGGACTTCTTCCCCAGGAAACAAACTCTGAGACAAGGACTTGCCTGAGGAGGGTTTATTTTACAAATAAATTTAGGGCACAATGATGACTGATACATCTCCCAACTAAATCTCAGTAAGAGATTTTTATTTTTTTTTTAACATTTTTTATTGATTTATAATCATTTTACAATGTTGTGTCAAATTCCAGTGTTCAGCACAATTTTTCAGTCATACATGGACATATACACACTCATTGTCACATTTTTTTCTCTGTGAGCTACCATAATGTTTTGTGTATATTTCCCTGTGCTATACAGTATAATCTTGTTTATCTATTCTACAATTTTGAAATCCCAGTCTACCCCTTCCCACCCTCCACCCCCCTGGCAACCAGTAAGAGATTTTTAAAGAAATGTGACAAGCAGTTCCGAAAATCATATCAGATAGACACTGCAGAGGAATCATGAAGACAGTTTTGAAAAAAAAAGAAAACTGATGTAGGAGGACTGATTTCCCCACGAAATTTCCACACTTAACCTGAGGGCATAGCGATTATAACTGTATGAACTTAGGAAAGAGAAAAGATTGATGGGATAAACTAAAGAGGGAAGAAACAGAACCATGAAATTGAGAGTTGGACTTAGGACAAAGGTCACAATTTGGTTTGGAGAGGAAAGAATAAACCAATTAAATAATGATGAAGATAGTTGGCTATTTATTTGGAAAATTAGACCTGTAGCACATAATACAGAAAATTTCAACATGAATCATGGAGTTCATAAAAATAATTATAAAAATAATTAAAAGAAAAGATAAGAAGTATTCCTCAATAAGATATGAAATCCAGAATCTCTGAACAAACAGGCTGACACATTTGATTACATTAAGACAAACAAAAATCTTCTGAACAAAAGACAAAGGATGTATTGGGAGAAATATTTGTAACAAAGAATTACTATCTAAAATTTGTAATACAAATCTCAAAATCAGTGAGAAAAATAAAAATAACTCACTAGAAAATTAGATGAAGTAAATGATTGGACAATTCAGAGACTAGGAAATACAAGTAGCCAATAAATATGTTTTAAAACATTCAAATTTTCTAATAAACAGAATAGTGAATTTTTAAATGACTGATGTATTTCGATCAAGCAAAGATGTAAAGAAAAATACTATGCTATCTGCCATTGATGAAATATCAATTAGTCCTTTTAAAAGGGCAATTTGGTGAAGTGATCTGAATTTAAAATGTACACACCCTTCAAACAAGTGATTTTAAACTAGAAATCTAGTTTACAGAAACATTTCCATAAATGTTCAAGACTTAATATACAAGATTGTACACCAAAGTCTTAGTTGTAATAATGAAAAAAAAATTAGAAGAACCTTAATTATTTTATAATGAATTATGGTATGCCCATACTATGGAATACTAAACAGCTGTTAAAAAGAATAATGTGTTTTGGTTTTGAAAGATCTTTGAAATGAATTAAATGAACAACAAGGTACAGGATAATATATAAAATACATCTTCACTTAGGTAAAAATCCTATATGTAAATTTCATATGTATGGAAATGAATTGAAAATGACTAGGAAAATGTACATCTAGTTGTTTCAAGTGCTTACATTTGGTAGAGTGGAGGTGGGAATAGATATATTTGGGGCTTATACATTTGCTCTGCATTTCAGTGATATTTGAATCTTTTACAATTTTATGTTGATGCATTACTGAGACAAAATTAAAAAAAAAGTATGCAATTTTATTACTAAATATCACTTTCTCTCCACCTTCACTAAATAGATGCTGAACAAATATTTAAATATATTTGTGTGAAGGGGCCTGTTGACTTGCTGAGGACACCTGCATGTCTCTATCTGCCCTGCTCACATCTGAGTACCTCCAGGTGGGGCAGGAGAGATGTAGGAGGGCAGACCTGAGTCCTGAGGGACATCTAGGCTTCTGCAGCTGCAGACAAACTCATGGGAACACATACACTCATGGGAGGCTCACTCACAGGATGATGTTTCATGCACGCTCAGCAGCCCAGGATGCCCCAACTCTAGGGATACTCGGAACGCCGGGAGGCACTATAGTGGAAAACATTGTTTTTGTTGACTCAAGACAAGTAGCATATTCCAGGAGTCACAGGTGGGAGGTAACTCTGCTTACTGCTAAACCCCCATGAGGCAGCTGTGCCAGCCTTCCTGTAAATGCAATGTTGGCATAACCCTTGGAACTATATCCACAGTGTGTCTGGAGGCTCACTGAGCAGAGGGACCAATGACCTGGACCGGCTTTCTGGAGAAACCCCTACTTCACATGGACCCCAGCCTTGAGCCCTGAGCCATCCTAGAGCCTCCAGCAATGCAGGCTGATGCAGCTGAATGCTGCTGGCTTTTCTTTATACTCTGTGTCATTAAAGGAGCTGGCATGTGCTTTACAGAGCACCAAGGTGCATATTGCATTTTCCGAAAGCTTTAAATACTATCTGTCTTTTTTGAGGACACACCATGCCTCCATGCCCATGCATTGGTACTTGAGTGCAGAATGGCTTCAGGGACCACCGATGTATTGCCCTCCCAATTTCTCCAGCAGCCTGGCAATCCTAACAGACCCACCTTATAATAAGTTTCACCAATAGAATGAATAAGACCATATTTCTGACCTTAACTCCTCTCTGATTCTTACCCAGATTTAACTCTCCACTTTTTGAACAACAACAAGTCTTTCTCTTTGCTGTCAGTCCAAATAGAAATATACCTTGTGACACAGAAACTTCTTGCCAAAGCTCACTGATAAGGCATTTATAAATCGAGAAGCGACAGTGCTGGAATCTCTAGACTCTCCAGATGGTCTTGGATACATGAATTCTGCCCATTGTGAAGCCTTGAACATTCAAGGGAGTGGGATTATGTCACGGCCGTCAGGGGCCTTGGAGTCCTCGAAACCGGTGCTGCATCCTGGCTCTGCCACCTGCAGACTCTCTGGTCATGTAAATTTCATGTAAATTACATTTCAGAGACTCTTATGAAAGTGGGGATACTCATCCCCACTTTGCATGGTTGGCATTCAGATGAGAGACAGCATTCAGATGGTACCAGCATTACCTGGCCCTTTGAAGACCCCCCAACCTACCGGGCTGCTGCTCGCAGCATTGGGCCTCCTCCCGTGGCCCAGGTCAAGGCACTAGATAGAGGACCCGAACAATCTGGGAGAATGTGTTTTTTTTTTGTTAACATTTTTTATTGAGTTAGAGTCATTTTACAATGTTGTGTCAAATTCCAGTGTAGAGCACAATTTTTCAGTTATACATGAACATACATATATTCATTGTCGCATTCTTTTTCGCTGTGAGCTACCACAAGATCTTGCATATATTTCCCTGTGCCATACAGTATAATCTTGTTTATCTATTCTGCATATGCCTGTCAGTATCTACAAATTTTGAACTCCCAATCTGTCTCTTCCCACCCTCCCCCCGCCCCCTTGGGAGAATGTGATTTTTTCTGAGAGTTATCGAGAGGGGCTTCTCAAAGCAGCAACGTATTTCAGGCCAGTGAACTTGCCCAGCTGGAGGTTTCCAGGCTCTTTGGAACCCCCCAAAAACCAACTCATAAAAAGAACAAACCAAAAAAACTCATTCAGGAGAACTGTGTTTTTTATATTAGTGTCATTTATATACTATTTTATTGAACTTGAGCCTTTTGTTCCTAAACTGTGTTCTCTTGGAGGGAGAAGCAGAATGATGCTGCACTTGAGGATAAAGTCTGTTGCTACCACACACCTCTGACCTTATACTGAGAGCCAAGGAGGACATGGAGTTAGTTCCGGGGGAACGCATCTTACAGGAAACCCCCCCTAATGACAGTGTGCCTGCGTGTGGCGTTGGGGAAGCTGGGAGACTGTTTTCGGTGCTGGTGAAGAAGCTGAGATAGTCACTTCATTTCTCTGATTTTGCAGGACTTCTACCACTTTTTAATACAGTATCTTTTGAAGGCAGAATTGACATCACCTTGACGTTTGGTGTTCTGGGAAGTCACCATTCTTCTCTGGTTATGCCTCTTCCCACCGCCCTTTCTCCTTCCTCTGACTCAGCGGACATTTCCTATATTTAAGGCCCATTTGGTAAGTGTGGTCTTAGTGAGGGGCATTTGGGACAGAAAACACAATCCTCCCCAGGCTTGCTGAAGAAAGAACGGGGGTTAGTTGGAAGGTTATGGGGGTATTTCCCTGGAGACATGGGTGAGAAATGCCCCCTGGGCAGCAGGAGGGACTGGAATCAGGAAACATAGCCACCTTGACTTCTGAGATCACTTGACCTTGGATCTGTATTCATTTCAGCCTCTCTCTCCATGTCTGCACTCTCTCTCTGCCCCCTTCTCCCTCTCTTTCTCATCTTACCATCTCACCCTCTTCTGTGTTCTCACGGCCCCAGTCCAGCCTTGACCTTGCTTGTCCTTACAACCAGGAACCTTTGACACCTGACTTAGATATTCTGTGTTCCAGTTCTGAGTTCCCAAGAAAAAGAATCCAAATAATTCAGTGTATTCTCAGGGTTGACCCTCACTGAGCAAAGGGAACTCCTCTATCTAATCAACAGTCTAATCAAAAGTGGGGAAGACGCAGTCCCGTTTCCCCAACTATTTGAAGGTCGTTGAGGGCAGAAATTAGTCTTTCCACTTGGCCTAGTCCACGGGAGGTACTCTGTGAAATTAATTGATTGATTGATTGATTGATCGACTAATTATATACTGCACATCAGGCTTGAAAATTCTTACACTGTGAGCATGGCTTTCAAACTGTCACTTGTCCCATCTAAGAATAAATGTCCGATGATCCAGGCTGAATAGAGTGTTGCATTCATTTATTTTACTTTCTGTAGACCTTCTGGGTGAAAGGCAGGCTCATAAAACATGTGTATGAGCTGGAAAACTTGGGGTACTTGCAAGGATGAATTGTAAAGCGTAATTTAACAACATTACTTACATATAACATTCAGGCTCTTGGTAGGATACAGTGGGTACCAAGCTGCTGTGGGTTTGGGTGTCTTGGCAATTACAGGTCTTTAAAGAGACACAATTTCTTCCCCAGCTAAGATACTGAGATGGAGGAGAAAAGTGAATGGTCTTTCATTGTCAGTGAAGGTGACCACGTATTTCCCAACCTGACCACCTCTTCCTTCCCTGCCCTCTCTGAGCTTTACGCAGAAAGATGGAAAAGGCAAGAAGAGAGGAAAAAAAAAAGTGGCAGAGGAGGAAGAGGGCCTGAGAAGCATCTGCAAAGAGATGGGGTTTCACACTGATCTTTTGTCTCGGTCCTGGGAGGCTGGGTACATTTAGGTCCCCAGGTGAGCCACAGCCCTGGTCCTCTCGGCCGCAGCCCCTCATGTCATCCTTGCATCACCCCAACCTGATGTCTCCACAGCACCCGTTCCACCCAAACACTGGCCCAGATAAATGGAATCAGGCCATGGTGGCATCTAATGGCTGGTTAGATTAATGATGCGCTTGCTTTCCGTTTGGAAACCCCAGAGGAGATAGCTGCAGATTTAATTCTCAGCTAAAGGTGGACGTGTGGGTTTGAATCTTGTATCAGGTATCACCCCCTTCCTGCTCAGTGTATCTTCAGAAAGGTCAACCCTGGGAAAGATTGGAGTGTCGGAATCCTCTCCCTGGTGCTGTATAAAGACTTCTGACCTTTCAGTGGTCTTAATTCCTTCCCTTCCTTCCCTCCTAATGCCTCCCCTCCCCCTTTCGGTTTCAGCACGATTATTTATTGATGTGTAAAGGATGTCGTAGTCACACATGCACACGTACACACAAATTCCCCATTTGAAAAAAAAACAAATGACTTATCAAAAATGGAACATGCCAATGCTTCTCAAAACTGTCAAGGTCATCAAAAACAAGGAAAGTCTGAGAAACCTAAGGCAGACGTGACAACTAACTGTAACATGGTGTCCTGGCTGAGCTCCTGGAACAGACAAAGGACGTTAGGTAAAAACTAAGAAACTCGGAATAAAGTCTGCACTTTAGTTAATGATAATGTGTCAATATTAGTTCATTAGTAATAACAAATGGACCATACTAATTTACGATACTAATAATAGGGGAAACTGGGTACAGGGAATATGAGAGCTCTCTGTATTATCGTCTCAAGTTTTCTGTAAATCTAAAGCTGTTTTTTTTTTAAAAAATACTCTATTTTTAACACGAGAAAACAAAAGTGGTGCATGCCAAAACCATAACCCAGCTGGCCCATCACAGTGCATCGCCTTGGCCACAGTGGCAGAACTGGCCAGGTGGGGGCAGGGACCTAGTGCCCTAGTCCTTCTTGGTAACTAGGAGGTAACCTAGCAATGAGCTCATTACACAAATTCATTTCGGAGCTTGCTTGAAAAGCTAGAAATTAACCGTTGAAGATGACTCCATATGGTTGGTTTCGTTAACCCGTTAAATTCCAGACAGGAAGCAATGTGGCAATAATGCACGAAAAGGAAGAAAGTCCAGGATGTGCGGGAAAGGAGGGGCGGTTGCCACAAGTAGGGTGGCTGATTTCCCTGGCAATGAGTGAAGCCTGCGGCAGATGCATCAGGTAGACAGCTCGGATGGGTCCGGGTGGCCCGAGGCATCCCAACCACCCAGCCTGGTTTTATGCATTTGGGATATTGAAGAGGGTCACGGGGGAAGTTGCAATTACTTAAAGCCTTAGAATGTTATATTTGCATCCCTCACTGACCGCAAGAAATGGATGGACTTTGCTCCCGATTCCTTCAGCCTCTCCTGAACTGAGGCCCCGTGCCGGCTCGGTCATGCGATGCCAGGGAGCCACGCCGGTCACCTCCGCAGAAGTCGGGCTTCTGAAAGTCTCGCCTCCATGTCTTTTTTTTTTTTTTTTTTCTCTCACTGACATTCCAGCCCTTGAAACAAGGTCTTGGCTCCTTTCTCATTTCAGGATTTCGTTTTGGGGGAGCTGGAACACCTGTCCGCTGATCGCCTGCCACTCCGCATCTGGGCCCGGCTGACAGGCTCGTCTGCTTTGACTAATGATGTGATTGATGGACAAAATAAGGAAGAACATACAAAAAAACATTTCTGTCTGGTCTGGTGTGTCAGCAAGCCTTCATCAAGTGGCTGCTGAAGGTATATTCTGCTGCATGCCTCATTACACAGTAATGGCATTCCCAGGCAAAGCTGTTTCTTTTCATGACACAAGACAGCAGGCAGCTTTATGGGCGCTGGGCCCACCGAGCCCGGAGGAAGGAGCAGCTCACTAAAGAGCGGTCATTTCCAAAAGTGCCTCAAGTTGCTTTTTTGTTGTCATGAATTTCATATGAATCAACACAATATGAAATGGGCATGAGGGATTTTAGTGACTGGCGATTTTTTAAGACTGCTGTCTAAACAGCCATCAACGAGAGGGGAGGGGAGAACCGCCACATTTCCTTTCCCCAAACCTGTTGCAAAAAGGAGTCATCTGTCAATTTTATTGCATTAAAAAAGTACACAGAAGCATATAGTCCAAACAAATGTCTTCTTTCAGGCTAAACATGTGGAAAATGCCACAGAGCTGATGCCAGAATCCTCTCACTCAGCAAACTGAGTGTTCGTAACCCCCATCCCAGTGGCCGGCTGGGGATGGGGTGACATTCAGGAGAACCACACACATGCCTCGCTGTGGCCTCTGTGCATAGAATAGTCACCTGAAAGTCACGTCTGGCTGGAACACGAGGGAAGCAAGGAAACACCTCATTCAACTAACAAGAACCCTATGAGCTAGAATCCAGTCCTGAAGAATGCCAGGGAACCATGATTAAAAATAAGAGAGAGGATAGTTGAATTCTTGGCCTGATATATACATATATTTTTGTTGTTGTTTAGTTTTTTTTTTTTTTTTTCCTTTCTCTTCCTTCACTACGGTACACTTAGAAGGAGGCAACACTGATTGGGTCACAGAGTTCCCACTTTATTTTTGGAAAAGTATTTTGACTCTCCTTGGCATTATTTATTCTTTCTTATTTTTTTTTCCTGGCAATTTTTCTTTGCCAAGGTATTTTCTTACACACATTCCACTCTTTTCTGTAACGTGTTGGACGGCCTCCAAAGAGAAATGCTTAAAATGAAGTTTCATTTTAAAAACAGTTTTTATTCTTTCTTGCTACCACGATGAGCCTTTAGTGGTGGGTTGTTGTGAAAAATATGTGATTTTAATGAGTTCTGATTAGCAACCCTCTCTTCCTATAATAAATACTAGATAATAAATTAGAAAAGGTATATGAGATCCTGATTCCTATTTAAAAAGAGAGACAGAAACGCAAAATTTCGTTACGATCAATGTAGGCGATAATCTTTCAACATGCATTTAATTTACTGTGAGAGTACGAGGCAGCTCCTCAACTCCTGCATCTGTTGACACTGCCTTGCTCCAGCCAGTCTGGCGCTGGGGAGGGAGGCCACCTTCCCACCAGAGTAATTAATAGCTGGGCCCCCAGGGGGCGGAGGCACGAATGTCGGGCAGAAGAACGCAAGTTTAAAAATAAACAGGTTACCGAAATCAAACCATCCGATGACTTCCTATATGTGGGATAATGAGTATAAAAGGGAAATGAAGGAGGAAAGGGACTTCCAGTTTCTGGCTGAACAAAGGCAAAAGGCAATGTCAACATCTTTTGTTAATTTCCCACATCTGCTCATATTGTTCATTGGATTTTGATATCAAAATACCCGACTCGAAAGCCAAAGGACCATGGAACTTGGCCGACTCAGAAGTGGAAGCGGAGTGAAGCATCCATCCGCGGTACAGCGAGATTAGCTGGTCCAGGCGCACACTTGCCCACGCCCGCCAGCTTAGCCACTTGGAATTTGGAAGCAGGTGGCTCTTGTAAAAGCGGAGGCTGTCTTCTCCGGAGCACTTCTCTCAATGGCTCTGCTCCCCTAACCTTGGAGTTTGCTGTCTGCTCCGGCTTCCTGCCCTTCAGGCCTGAGAGCCGTCAGCAAGCCACAGGTTTCCTATAAACCAGCACCCGGCTGTGTCCTCTTGGCCTGGCAGGCTGTTTCTCCGGCACCTTCTAGATTTACAACTTTAAAGCTAAGCCGTGAGATGCTTTAACGTAGACATCCCTTCCCCCAGCTCAGACCAAAAGCAGGCATCCTCTCCAAGTGAGGGCCTCACAGCCAGGGAAACTTTATTCTTGCCTTGCCTTTCCATTTTAGAACCAGGACCTTTTCAAAACCCCAGGGGCAGACAGCAGGGTGGGGTGTGAGGGCCTCTTGGATGCCAAGGCTGCAATCTATCCGTTCTCCAGCGAGGTCGTTTGTTTTGAAACTAGTGGCTGCAGGAGCCACTGGGGAGCGAGATCATTTAGCAGCAAAAATATTCTTTCTCAGCAAATTGCATAGAGCCAGGGGAAGAAGCTTCCAGGTGGATGATGCTAAGCGCAGAGTGGAAGGACAGGAAACCCTAACCTCGGGTTGTTTTCTCTAATCTTGCGGGAACCAGCCGCCTGTTCACGGGCTGCTCCATATATTACAACGTCCATTTTTTTCTTTTCCTAATCAGGTTTGTGTATCTTCCTTGATTGATTTTCTTTCGCGAAACTCTTAATATTTTTCCAGATGCCTCTACCTTTTGTCTTTCCAACTGCCACTCACTCAAGAACGGCTCTTTGGAAAACATCAGACGAGAAGCTTATGGCTTTTCTACTTCAGGTCTCCAGTTCCTTTCCGCAATTTTAACTTATTTTACCTTCCCGTTATTTTTATTGTTTTACTTGAAGTGGTGGCATTATCCACTTTTGCCAAGAACCCCATCCCCCAAATCATGTTGGTTCTTGTCTGTATACTACAAAACAGGTTACTTAATGGTATAGGATTTAAAAAAATGAATATTCGAATGTACTTGATTTGTGGGATTGACTTGGTAAATGTTTGCCTATTGAGAGGTGGCTCATGGGTGATGATTGCAAGATGGAATTGCCTCTTGCATCCCAGACAGGCTGCCATCCAGGCCTAGGCAGCTCCCTGGAGGCTCTTCCCTTGCTGCAAGCAAACCATAGGCGTTGTCTTCACTGCCTGTTCCCTGAAGCCTGGGGACTCTGAAAGCTGCTCCCAGGTACTCCACCCACAGCTCCTCTGATGTCCTCTGGCAGGCAGGATGGCCTGAGAGAGAAAAGCTCTCCACCGTGGATCCACAAGAGTACGGCAAGGTTGCCATGTACCCCTAGTCATTAAAATCTGGTTTAGGAGCTAGTAGATGCACAGTGGGCTGTCCTAGACCCAAGGGCCGACTTCAGACACCTCCCACACACCACTTCAGACCCTCTCAGCCTCACAGCCTCTGATCCTGGCTTCTGCTTCGTGGCCAGATTTGCGGGGCTTCCCCCTGGCTTCACACATCATGCACCTGACAGCACCTCACATTTGCATTAGCCTCTAACCCCAGTGCTGATGAGTCCTTGTTTATCCCAAGTCATGGAGTTCCTTGGGACTTGCTCTAAGCCCGTGTTTGTGCAGCCCAGGAGGACGGGAGACTCAGTGGCCTCTGGGGCATGGGCATATATTTGACCACAGGATGGATAATTCTTCCACTTTTGTTGTCAGCCCCACCCAACATGCCCCCACCCCCGTGCACCCCACAGGTTTCTCAGATGGCCGTCCGACAAGGCTAAGTAATCAGCTGTACTCAGAGGTGAGTAGCTAGACAGTGCAGATCATGTTGGCTTTACCCCCTTGCTGGCTTCTGCTTCCTGACTTTGCTCCACGTTGTGCCTTACGTGGAACCCAGGCTAAGGTGCAGGTGCTCTGGGGGTGGCAGCCTAGTGGGTGCTCATTGGCATCAGAACAACTGGTCTTGGCAGTTTCTCGTTAGTTATCTTATTGGAGCATCCGATGACTTCTGGGTGAATGACTATGCCCTGTGGGGCCTTGGGAAGGGCTTGTGGATGCTAGAGAATGGGTCAGGGGATGGGATCCAAAAAAAAAAAGATCCATTGTTTGTACCCATGCCAAGATGCTGCAGACCCCAGGGCTGCCTGGATCAAACACATGGCTTTGTCTCAATGGTATGTCAGATGGCAGGGTGGGCCAAATCTGAAGAGGCCAAGACCCCCTCCCGCTCCAATTCTCCACATCTGCTTCCCACCTTGGACGCCCCATTCTCATGGCTGCAGTCTTTGAACTCTGATGAGGTGTGTGAAACACCCCATCGACACATCATATCAGATATCTTTTGAAATGAAAATCTCTTAGATCAGTTTCAACTCATTCCAAATGTCACATGTATCCTCTATGCTGAGCATCAATCTTCCCTCCACCCTTGATACTGTTTGAAAGGCAGTGTGGGTCATTGGGCAGAGAAGTTGGCAAAATGGCGAGCTGGAGGTTGAGTTGGGACTTGGTTATGCTTGGTGTGTGTGGTTAACCAAGCACTAATCTTCCTTCATCCTAATTAGGGGTCCCTTGAACTTCTCTGTTAAGCATTTGTCCTCACCTCTCCTCTACCTCGCTAAATTCCCCTTGTCCTTCCAAGACGAACTCAAGTCCTGCATTCTGCAACAGACTGAACCTGATTCTTGCATTCCATTCTGATCCCCCCAACACTAGCAAATGCGAGCCCCACAGCCTAGCCCTGCCTTACAGCATCCTCCAGCTGGTCCATGTCTGTGAATCTCATCTCTTCCTTCTCTGTGCCCCCAGCAATGTCTAGCTGACTGCCAGACCCTGGAAATTTAGTAAGTCCTTGTGGATTGGTTTAGCGGCTTTGGAAGAAGGAAAGAGATAGTCTCAATATTTGCTCCTCCTTCTCCACCCAAGACAGATTCCACCCTCTCCCTCTCCATTCCAGTCGCATGTTTGCTTGTATGGACTGATGCAGACCCAGCCTGTGGCCCTGGAGATGGCAGTATCAGACCCATTGTTAGAGGGGTTGGTTCATCAACTGGTATTTCTCCAAAGGCACTTGGCATAAAACAAACAACAAATCAAACGCACACATCATGTCATATATAAAACACAACGAACGCCGTGAAAAGGGAGCAAAATTTAAGCTACAGTGAATACTAACTTTAACCTATAAATAAGACCAGAACTATTTTCGGACCCTATTTTTGAAATGGGAGCTATTGTAAAATGAAGAAAGGGACTTAAAATAGTAGCGATTTAAGGCCAAGTGTTGTGTTATTAAAAGTTCGTGATGTTGAGGAGCCGAACTCCTATTCAAGTCCTGAGATTTAATATGTACTTCACGTGAAAATAAATCATGTAATATTTTCATGGCAGACATAGAATTTTATGGCTTTTATGACTATCATGGAATTGGGATTCATATTTTATAGACAGCTCTAATAACATCAAGAAATGCTCTGGGAAAAAATGGGGGCTTAGAGAAAGAAAGATGAGTGATCACTCAGCAGAAGCTGAAATCAAGCGTAATTAAAGCCCAAAGGTGAGGCTGTGCCCTGCCCTGTGGGCCCCCCGGGGAGGTGCAGCTGGGGCAGTGGGGCCTGTGAGGATGGTAACTCCGTGAACTGTGATCTTGGCAAAATAGGACTCTCCCAGGGCTCCTTTATCTGATCCTGAAATTGCCCATCTCTGGGGTAGGAAGATGAACAGAGCATTCAACAAGAATACACTGGGCAGGATGTTGGCAGGTTTGATCTCCTCAAAGGGGCACAGATTCTGTTTCTGCAGGGAGCAGCTACATCTGTGCAGGGGCCCCCGGGACTTCCTACCCCCCCCCACCCATCATCCCAGCAAGCCATTGTCCCCCTGCAGCTGGACTTTTTTGAAATAATGAGAGGGCTGAAAATAGATTAATCTAACAGCAGCCAGCAGCTGGAGGCACTTGGCTGGGCTTTACAAGGATTACCTGGTTGAATCCTCGCAGCCACCCATCAACTAGGGGTACTTCTCTGTTTTCCTTGCCTGAGTGTAAGTTCTCTGAATGCTCTGCTGGTTGGTGAGTGCAGTGGAGAGCACGTGTCCTTGATGAGCTACGGTTAAAGATGTGATTCTAAAATCGTTGTCCCCTCTGAGCCACAGATTACAAAATAGCTTCTATACCTGGGGCAGCCTGATACATGTGCTGGCCTCCAGGTGGCCTCTCACTCCAGCCACTGCCCTGGCTCGAGTCCCATCTCAGTGTTCTCCCCCTCTTCCCAGGTAACCGCCAGCCCTGCATCTCCCTGAGCTCAGCTCTGGGCTGACCTCCTGATGCAGTCCTGACACAAGTGCAGTGCTGGTCCCAAAGTGACAAGCAGAGACTGAGTGCAGGGCTCTCTGTCACCTGTGCCACTACATCATCTCTCACCCATTCTCAGGAAATGCACCTGTGAGAAGGGATGAGCCTCCTACCTGCCTGCCTTGTCTTCCTCCAAGGCACTGAGTGAGTACCGGAGTTAGCAGAAGTGAAAGCTCTTTATAAACTGTAATGTGCTACACATGCAGGAGTGCAAACACAAGGACTGTGTGACTGCGCTGCCCTTCTCCCTGGGCACGTCCTTCTCCCTGGGAACCCAAGCAGGTATAGCCAAGGCACAGGAGCAAAGCAGGGTTTACCATGGGGGTTCTAACTTGGTCTTTTGACCTCCCTGCATTTTTTAATGTGACTCTTGTGTCTGTTCAGAACTGATCTGCATCAGTAGTATTTTGCAGCAATATTTCTGCTCTGACTGCAGAATTATGGAAGTCGTGCCTAGGACAGCCTCTATAGAGGTGCACAGAGGAGGAAACATGGACTCCCAAGGGCTGAGAACTCAACAGTCCCCTTCCCCAGGCTGGCCTGCCTTCCATGTGGCACACTTGTGAGGCCTGACCTCTCCGTAACTGAGCAAGCGGGTTGTGATTTATGGGAGGCCACGGTCTCAGCAGAGGCACTAAGTCCAAAGGAGAACCATGGCCCAGTACCCTAAGCAGGCAGACCCTACATCCCTCTGAATCAGGTCCCAAGGGGATGCAATCTTCGTGTGGGGTTAAGGCTCAGGGGGGTTGCCACTGCCCAGAGAGCAACCTTCTGGAAGCCATGTCCCCAGGCCTCTGTCTTTCTCCAATCCTGGCTCTTTCTAACTGGAAAGACAGATTTCCAGTGCTGCCTTGGAGGTGCAGCTCGTTGGGATGCTTAAAAACCTCTCTTTAAAGGTTGATGGTCATTTACATTCTTATTAAATTGCTTTGATAAAATATTCAGCCACAGCCCCTTCCATTTGACTCTTAACTTGGTAAGATATAATTTGCAATTGATTATTGCTCAAACATTCCTGGCACCACATTACGATCGGCTCATACATCTCACCCTCTCTCTGCCAATTTGGAATGGAGGGGAAAAAAATGGTTTCTTTGACCTTTGACCTCTCTGAGGTGGGGCGTCAGGTCATCAGGACCATCGAGAATCAAACACCCCCATCTGCCGCCAACACAGACAGAAATGGATGCGTGCAGCTCTAAACCCAGCTTGGTTTTCTTTTTTTTTTCTTTTTTCTTTTTAATTTTTTTTCTTCCCTCTTGGTAAGATACAGGTATTTTTCAGAGTTGGAAAATGTCTTGAATAAATGAGCTTCGTATATATATGTTTTTAATGTGATTTGCCTGTATTTATTTGGGTGATCACAATTTATGCCAAGTGAAAAGGTTAAGAGTCCTGGAAACTGAATTATTCCATTTATTTGCAGACATGATGCAGTGCAGGACAACAGAAGGGTGCATCCTCATCTTGCCCGGCCCCTGACCTCACCCCTGACCTGGACACGGGCATCACAGCTCTGAGCTGCCTCCCCTGGGGCTGGGGTGACCACCCTCGGGGACAGTTCAGGAGGCCAGCGAGTTCCGAGGGTATGTGGGGGGTGTCCCCTGTAATTACATACTTAAATAAGCACTTACTGAGTGTCTTCTGTTTGCCTTCTCCTCCTGTTCCCAGGCGCCCAGAGGCCATTCTCCCAGGCCAGAGCTTTTGAGGGCTTGCCTAAAAAGAAGGGGCACCCACACCCTCAGTCCTTCATCACTTCAGTTTGCAGTTATCTTCACATAGATTATTTCCTCATGCCTAGGGAAAGCAGGCAGGGATGGGCTCCCATCTCGTGCCTTGCTGGGACCTGTCATGCCTGGCAGCGGGGGAGCGAGGCCTCCGGTCCACGGCCCATGGTGGAGGGGCTGGGACCAGGTCTCCGAGGCCCTGGAGTGATGCTCTCTGCTCCTTCTCCCCTTCCTCAGGCAGGCCCATTTCCTTGGGGGCCTCTGGCAGACTGAGCAGCCTTCTGACTCCAAGGGAAAGCTCTCCTAAGTGCAGGACCGGCCTGGGGAGGGCTCTGAGGAGGGGACTTCCTGTGCCCCCACATCTGCTCTCCGCCCCCGAGCACCTGGCCGGCCGCGTGGGCCTGAGCCAAGCCTCCTCTGCCTCTGTGCGCCTGACTGTCCTGGGCCGTGGCCTCTTGGCTGGCTTCCCCATCACTTTCGTATTACCCCAGAGTAATTGGATATTGGCAACCAATTACTGAATTTTTCACGTCAGCTTCATCAGTGACTCTTACACAACCGCGCCAGAGCCTCACTCAATGAAGACAGGAATTATAATAATTTGCATTAATGTTCTGTGAGACATGGAAACCGAGGCACTGGGTCTGCCGGGGATGCAGAGGAGGGGACTGGAGCCCTAGCCCTTGGCGCAGAGAATGAACCTCCCCTCCACCTGCTCACGCCCCGACCACGAAGCTGCGTCCCTCCCTGCCCCTCCTGAAGGGCTCCTTTTACTCCCTCATTCATGATGAACTGAAGATGTCCTGCCTCTGGGTAGAAGAATTGAGAACGGCTTCCTGGGGTGAATCGGGACCTGCAGATCTGGTGGAAAATTATCTTAGCAGTTGCAGGGGATGCTGATGGAAGGAAGAGGGGGTGCGGAGGAAGTAGGGGTACCGACTTACTGGCCTGGCTGCCTGAAGCCCAGGCCTGCCTCGGACATCACTAGCAGACAGCTCCTCTGCGGGTTGATGGCTTCCCGTGCCTCTGGATGGCATTCTCTGGCCAAGGGAGCACAGTGACCCATGCCCAGGACAGGCCAAGTGTGTAGGGCTGAACGGCCCAGGAATAAAGGACAGGAGATGGTGGATAAACACCCCAGGGCCTCGTCCCCAGTGGGACAATCTCAATGCATACCTCGCAGAGGAGGCCTGGTGGGATCGGCTCTGGTTGTCCGCAGGGGTAACCTGATCCAGAACGCGCACTTTATTGGGTTTCTTCTCTTCCCCAGCTCTGTTCTCTAATCCTTCCCTCCTGGGGTCCCCTTCCAAATCAACATCTTGCCCCATTTCCTTGTCTCAGGATTGTTTATCTAGACACCAGAAGGAAGGCAGCCTCACCTGGCGAGTGCAAGGAGTCGGAAGGCGGGCAGTTCCGACTGGACGACTCAGAGGGCCAGCGTCCTGCACTCCCTCCTGCCTCCAAGCTGCCCCCTGGGCCCGTGAGCGGCCTTCCTGCCATTCCATCCTCCGCTCGGCTGTCGCCCCGGCCCTCAGGCCGGGCCATGCTCTGCATGGCGGGCAATCTGATTTATCTGGAGTGTCTGGGCTGAGGAAGGAGATGAGCATTTCTCGCTGGGAGGGATTTTCAGCTCATTTCACAGATAAAATCAATCAGATCTAAACCGCACTCACTGTGGGCCGGGAGAGGGAAACCCAAACAGCAGGGGCCGAACGGGGAGGCTGTGCCCTCCCTTCCCGTCTGGCTCTACCTCGGCCTGAGAGCAGTGGGGGCTGTGGACCCTGGGGCTGCGGGAGCCGCAGAGGCCCGGCTCCTCTCGGGTAATTGGCACAGGTTGACTCGGGAGGGTCAGACAGAGGACCGGCTGCAGCTAATGGAGGAGGAAGAGGCCCCCAGATACACTTCCTTGGTTTTCTGGATGGTGTTGGCTGAGGTAAGGGAACGGTGGGGGCACAATAATGCCACTTGTAAATATTCCCGTCCCTCTGGTTTCCCTCAATGATACTGGATGGGAGGCACTAGAAACAGAAGGTGGATGGCTGGTTGGCAGTGCCTGGGTCCAGCCCTGGGCTGGCTACGGGGACTCCGGGTGGCCGCTGGATGGTGGAGATCTCTGTGTGTCTCCCAACTGTCCACAAGGAGGAAAAGACTTGGGACATCCAGCCCTTTCTAGGCTGACTCGGGGACAGTCCGGCCACCCAGGAACTGGGAGCTGTGTTGACGCATCTCCCTGCCAGAAGTCTACGGTATGCTCCAGCCCTGGATTCACACATCTGGAATCTGGCCTTTCTCAGCCTGCAGCAGCTCTGCAGTGCTGGACAGACCTGAAGCTCAGGCCAAGAAGCTCATAAGAAGTCTGAGGGACTGGTACCTGATTTTTTATTCCAGCTTAAGGACGGTGGCCTTGTTCTCATCCCATTTTCCCAGCTCCTGGCAGGTAGGAGGAGACAATTGCTTCCTTATGGCTTGCTGTTCTTTACAGACCCAGGTAGGCTACAGTGAAAAGGCCTGTATCCCTACAAGTAGCTCCAGCTCTCATGCAAGGAGGTGACCATGCTCAGTGAATTGCAGAGGTTCCAGGGTTGTGCCCTTGTGGGCATCAGGCAAGCTTTTGCAGGGAGTAAACTGAGGCTGCCTACCCAACCTCTGTGCCCTTTCTTCTGGCATCAGTGGCTCCTTTATGCTGGAGACCACTCCTACCCCTTTCGGTTCATGTGGTTCAACTGGACCGCCCCAAATGATGGTCCCATGACCTAAGCCAAGCCAATCAGAACATCTAAGTCTTTCAGCGAGGAAACACTTTAAAGGGAGAAGTCACCTCTCCTCCAGTTGCTGAAAGAATTAGATGGAAGCCTGAAGCTTCTGGAGGCAACGTGAGGACAAGGCCCACCTGAGAATGGAGACAAGTCAGAGGGGAACAGAGGGAGAGGTGGAGACGGGCAGAGTCGGATGACATTATTTGGGATCAGGGGTCCAACAGGGTCTGAGGCCAGATCTAGTGCTGGACTCATGTTATATGAGCTTATAGATTCTCTTTCTTTTTGGGGGTTAAACCAGTGTGATTTTCAGTATTCTCATCATTTGCAATTGGCATGAGACAAATAAATACCTACGCTCAAAGGTAGCCCATCATATTCCCATCTGTCAATTTCAGTTAAATTCATTCTATTTACATCAATGCAACAAACATTTCCTCAGCTCTTTTCAAGCCCTGTTCCAGGTGTTAAGGAAACCAGTCTGGTTTTTGTCCTTAAGGAGCCTACATGTAGTCAAGAGTGGGAAACAGATACCCTGGGAACTACTTCCAATTTAAGGAAGTGAATACTCAAAAGTTCTTGTTAAAAGAGTGCATACAAAACCTAAGTGTCCATCGACAGATGATTGGATAAAGATGTGCTATATGTATACATATATAGTGGAATACTACTCAGCCATAAAAAGAATGAAATCATGCCATTTGCAGCAACGTGGATGGAACTTGAGAGAGATGATCATACTAAGTGAAGTAAGTCAGACAAAGACAAATATTAGATGATATCACCTATGTGTGGAATCTAACAAATAATACAAAAGAAACTTATTTACAAAACAGAAACAAACCCACAGACATAGAAAAGAAACTTATGGTTACTGAAAGGGAAAGGGAGGGAGCTGATAAATGATCAACAGATACATATCACTGTATATAAAATAGATAAACAACAAAGATTTAATGCTTAGCACAGGAAATAATATTCAATATCTTGTAGTAACCTATAAAAGAAAATGATATGAAAAAGAGTATGTGTGTGTGTGTGTATGTATATGTATAACTGAATCACTTTGCTGTACACGTGAAACTAACACAATACTGCAAATCAACTGTAGTTTAGTTTTTAAAAAGAGTGCATACAAATGTACACAATAATTCATATATGCTAATTAGAAGTTGAAAACAATATGATATGGGGACACACGGAAGTGAAGGATTAATTCTGATGGAAGAAACCCAGGAAGGCTCAGAGGAGGAGGTGGTATTTAACCTGGGCCTTGAAGAATAGACTGGACTTTGATAAGAAGAGAATGAATGCATAAATGAATTAATAATCTAACGCAACGCACATTTACATTAGGTGATCTACATTGCGTACCGGCACAGGGCAAGGCTCTGGTGATTAAAGGTTGAGTCTGCAGGCTTCTGGTCTAGCAGAGGAGCTGATTCCTGCCAACAGCTCACAATGTGGGGCGCACAGGTAGAGGAAGAACAGCTTGCAGCTGGGGGCTTGGGGCTTAGATGTCCTCCAGCTAGCAGGAGGACAGAGGGTGACCAGTCATGCAGAGATGAAGGGAGTCATCCTGAGAATAGAAAACAGCCTGAGAAAACACTCAGAACTGGAGAAAGGAGGAAAGCATGTGGACATCTTCAGCCAGGAGCTGACGATGGGGAGTGGTGGGTTGAGAAAGTCTGGAGAAGCTAGAATGCTGGCTGAAGGATCTGTGACCTTGTGGAACAGGCAGTGGGAGGCCATTGGAGATTGTGGCCAGAAGCATGATGTCAGAGATTAACCTGGCCTGGGGAGAAGGGGGTCCTGGGGGAGAGAAGGTTCGACTCTTGGGTGTCAACGAGAGAAACCAGAGCCAAAGTTGGCTCTCAGTGTCAGGAAAAGAAGTGGTGTTGCTGGAGACCCTGGGACTAGGGACCTGGCACCATGTCAACCTTCCCCTTGACTGAGAGCAGCCAGCTTCTTCCACCCAGGGGTGGGGGACGTGCCTCCCATGTTTCCAGGCCTACGCTCTTGTTCTGAGCAAGAGACAGAAGGATTCTCTCCTTGGTCCAGTTTGGACCACTTGAAAACACTCTGGAGGAGAACGCTGACTGGCCTGTCTTAGGTCTTGGCCTGCTCTTATCAGTAATTAAGACCAGGATGGAGTGGAGAGGATTAGCGCAGCTCGGATCTGCCAGGACACGGTGACCAGGGATGAGGTGGAGGCCTTCCTGGGGTAAAGAGTCCCTCACCCTGAAGAGACAAATGTCCCAGGGCAGGCCGCTGGGTTGGTTCTTGTGGGCTGTGACTTCCAGGTGATGTGTGTCAGCTGGGTATCCCTGAGGAGGGAGCAACTGGGTCTGAGTGAGATTTGTGGGTGGAGGGATGGAGAGATGTGGAGGGACGTGGGAGGGGCAGGGAAAGTGGCAACGTGGGTGAGTGTGGAGACAGTGGAACTGTCGTTCCCAACCCATGCACCCCCGCAGGCCATTCAAAAACTCGTGGTTGAAGGTGGGCCTCTGTGCTGGGTGCAGACCCTCCCCAGGTGATTTACTCAAAGCTGGAAGGTGCCACAGTGCTGCCCTTTGCTCGTGAGTGTTCAGGCCTGCTCCAACCATTCTAGGAAGGGAATGGCATGCTCTTATCAGTTTGTTCCATGTTTTATAATATGGCTTGGATGTTACGTATTTAATTCACAAAAAACACGGGGTCTGGGGGATCAAATGTAATGGGTCACCTCTTCATCTCATAGGAGGCTAGTCTTCATGGAAAAACAAAGTAGTTTTTAAAAAGTAGGCACTCTGGAGGAAATGTGTTACCCTCTTGGGTCTTCGGGCTCAAATCCTTCCAACACACCAGCTAGAATTCTACCCTCCGTGTGAGGTCACGGCAGTTAGGTTGGCACCCCCAGCTCGGGCCCCGGCAGCCTGGCCGGCAGACACGTCAGATTAATACATCACCAGGTATGAAAGCGCAGTTAGAATTTGACTGAGGTACTTCCAGCCTGAGAAAGGGAATGATTTATCAATGCAAACTTAATAACATCTATTTGAATCTAACTAAAAATCAATATTTCATTACCAAATTGTTAGTGAGAATGAAGAAAAATTGCGGAAGTCGGGCAGTTTGGTGCTAGGGAAGCGTCAGGAGTTCAATGTGAAGACGGAATGATTCATGAGGCCGCGCAGGAGTAAGGGTGGAGGAGGACGAGTGGAGAAAACTTGGAGGGGCCCCCTCGCTCATGACCTTGGCCGTGAGGGGGGGAAACACAAGAAAATGAGAGTGACTGTCAGTTCCCTTCAGGGATGGAGCCTTCCATAAATCACAGGGACCCAGCCCGGGGAGAGCAGAGGTGCAGGGCTGGGGTGGAGGGGCTGGCGATTTAACTCTTAGGACCCTGACGTCTGACTTGGGCTTCCCAGGAGGGGAACGCGTAACGGATGGATAAAATCCAGGGATGCGGGTTGCCTCGTGCTTCTACACCTGTAACTGGACAAGGGGTAGACAGACAGTGAAGGGTTGTTGTCCACTGGGTATGGCTAATTCCAGTACCAGCACCCTTTCCACTCCCATCAGAAAAGCTGGAAATGACTGCTTGTGTCTGATCTGACACCCACGTCCGTCAGCTGGCTGGAGGTCTGCTCTAGGTGAGGTTTCGGCGAAGAGTTTCAGTCTGAACCTGCAAATCTGAAAATGCTTTGCAACGCCGTGCCTGGAGTGGACTCTCCATATGAATAAGATCCTCGGATTTGTTTCAGGATCTGAGCTAGAAATGAAACCTGGGGGTTTATCTTTGCCTTTCTTGTTCATCCTGTTCCTCTCTGTTTGGTTTCCTCGTGCTGGCCATGCTTGGCTTGAAAGACATTTAAAGAATATGCATTTGTCCTTTAGCAAGGAATAAAGGAAAATCACATAAGATGTGCCTCTTATATGTATAACCCCATGAATTAAAATCGGGCCTCCGCTCACCTCACCCACCAAAAAGCTGTGCACAGGGACCCCACAGTATTGAGATGGGGGCACGGTGCCCACCTGCACACTGGCATTTTGGAATCATGGGAAAGGAATTGTACTTAGCCTTATGTCTCAGGCTCTAATTTCAATGTAATTCTCTTTAAAAAGTGAGGGTTAGCCTCTTACTGCCCTAGAAAAACAATGTGATCTATTTTGACAGGAGATGGGAATATGCTTGTTTTGCTCAAGACTGTTTCTAGAGCAGGGCTAGTCTGCATGGGAACCAAGGATTTGAAGAGGTGGGTTGGCTTAAAATAAGCTAGCTTTGTCCTGGAAATATGACCAGCAAGGGTAGAAAATTCTTCACATCAGTTCTTTAGCAGATAAAAAGTGCCATTCATACCCCAAACCCCTGAGGGTGTATAGAGCCATTCAACCAGGGACACAGTGCTCACCAATATTGGAGAGCCTTGCTGTTATGCCAGGCACGCCACTAAGTTCATTTACAACCCTGTGAAGTAGGTACTTCAACTGTGTTCTCCGTTGTACAGACAGAAACCAGGGCTGGGGATGCAGAGTGACCTGCCCCAGCTCAGACAGGGAGCGGCAGAACTGGATTCAAACCCAGGTTCACATTCTGAGCACGCTGCCCTTCCGTCCCCATATGCAAGGCAGCTGGCGGTCCAGGTCAGGTGGTTTGGGGCATGACAACATCCTTGTTGCTTCTGGGTTTCTTCAATAGGATGCACTCTTGTCCTGAGTCAGCCTCATGTTGCCACATGAGCCAGCAGCCCATGTGATGCCCTGGTCCTCACTTCCACGATCTGCAGTGGAGCCAGCCCAAGGATTGTTGTTGAAAACTCAGGGCCCTATATGTATACAACATCTTGGTTGATGTTGAAAAACTGCAGTCTTGGCAAAGCCACCCCTGGGTGCATCTTGAAATTGGAATGGTCTGCCCGCCTCTGTGGCATGAGCAACTCCTCAAGTTAGAGTGGTTTCCCAAGGGCATTCTGCAGAAATCAACGTTCACCACCTTCTTCCCATGATTCATAGGCTGGGAGGCTTCCCCATGGCAGGATTTAGAGAGGATATCTCAGGTATTGGCAGGGACCCACCAGAGGTTGAAAATAAGAGCTAGAGTTGACTTCAATAAACCAGAATGGTAAGTACCTCCCAGAATATTGTCATTAAAGGTGTTTTGCAAGATTGGGTCCTGATGCATTTTTCAAGATGACTGCAATTGCTTGAATGAGAATGTCCCTGGGGCACCTGTAGGGAGCCACTTCCATTCACTGTCCTGGGACTGGCTGTGAGGAGCTGGTGGAGAAGTACGTTCATTGTCCCCAGTACCAGGGCACAGAGTCCGAATACTTATACCATAGGTGTATCCATGGCTGAAAATCGGCTGTAGAACTACCATTTGCACTGGACCCATGACTTGCTGGGTGGAAGCACAAGTATTTTGAAGTGGAAAAAAGCAAAAAATCATGGTAAGCACCGACAAACAAATTCACCTCTAATCATTTCATATGGGTCGCACTAAGACCAGAACATTTAACACAGAGGGTAAGTGGGGGCGGGGGTGGGGTTGATACCACACACCAGCACAGCTCGGAATAAGCGGCTGCAACCCATCAACTCCTGTCTGAGCAAGCAAGCTCAAGGCACTCGGTGAAACTTGACCTTGTCCGAGCTTATCAGCACCTGTTTGTCAGTGATACTCTGACTGTACTCATCACTCACCAAGGGCCATTTTGAGTTAAGTGCCTTCAGTTGGGAATTTTTATGGTCCCTGGATTTTTCCAAGGCTTCACACACACACACACACACAAATATCAGAGGGGTCCTAAATTCCAGTGAAATCCCCGGCTTAGAATTTACCAGGTAACTTTACAGAAATGCTTGGGAAAGTGTGGCCATGTCGGGTATCACTGAAGAAAAGAACACTTGACCTTGGAACGTTGATGCCATGGTCATAGGCTACTATATCCGTGTGGCAGAAGGTAGGTTTCTCATGGCTCATTTATCGATTGTGAAATATTTCAGGAAATCAAAGTGCATGGTGTGATAGATGCAAAGTGTTTATCCCAGTTCCAGGCACAGAGTAAACTGATACATAATAATAATAACAAGTGCTTTCTTACTTCTCTCACTGCTGCCTCTACTGCTGTTAGTACTGCTACAATTATTGCATTAAGTCTAGACTTGTTTCAACGATCCTGATCTAAATACACAAACAACAAGGCTGGGCCTTGAATATACTACATGATTTGTAACTTTTCATTCTAGATGGATTTCTTGGTCCTTAAGAATGAGGAGACTGCCAAGAAAACGTCTTCTACAAGCTGCAAAAAAAGAGTGAGTTGTAAAGAGAGGAGGGCATAGCTCAATGGTAGAGTGTGAACCTAGTACGCATGACATCCTGGGTTCAAGCCCCAGTACTTCTGTTAAAAATAAATAGGTAAATAAATAAATAAGCCTAATTACACCCCCCCCAAAAAAAAACCCCACCACCACCAACAAAAAAGAAACAGTAAGAATAAACCAATAAAGCTATTTCGTTAAAGAAAAAAAAAAGAGTGAGGTGTATATCCATATTTTGTGATAGGTGATCTCCATGATATATAGTTTTGTAAAACAAAGCAAGATAGATAAAAAATGCATATGGTATGCTATTATTTAAGAAAAAGCGCATACTCATATTTATTGTATATTAAATAAATGAAGTTATAAGCCATAGGTATGGTTATGATGGGGGGGGGAGAAAAAGTGGAACGAAGAGAGATAGAAGCTGGACTTGTCTAAAACATTGATTTTGGAACCAGATAAATATTTTACATAACTATCAAGCACAATTAAATCAAAATGAAAAAGCAGTTCCTAAAAGCCAAGAGTAAAATAAAACAGGTGAAACTGAATGTGTGTCGAGTTGGTTACATAATCTATAGAGAGACTTGACTTTAGGTGACGTTAAAACAGAGTCTTCAGTGGCTTATGTCTTAAGGACACATTCACACACACACACACACACACACACAAATCCCTGAACACATGATTTTCAATATCACATTGTTGGTAATAACATTAGTATTGCTATTCTGAAACTCATTCTCTCCCTCACACACATGTATGTACTAGGAAAAAGCAATGAAGCAATTATGTTAATGCAATTAGAATATTATTAGCATAAGAAAAGAGATACAACTATAAAATCAAAACCTAAATTGAAATTTAGAATGTCGGTTTGAATTTATGCTATATTTTCTCTTGGAGAAGAAGGATTATTTCCTTATCTGTTTGCTGAAAAGCTCTGAACACAATGATCAGCTTGGTAGTACTGAGAATCCCTACCACCAGATTGTGGTCTTTAAATACCATTTCCCACCAAAATGGCTCATTCGAGATTGATTGTACAGGGCAAAAACTATACAGGATAGACCATCTTATATAAAAAAGCAAGAAAGCTGTCAAGGATGACTGGGGTCATGTGACAAGAACATTGAAAGCCAATCTGAAGGTTCTACTGGCCAGAGATGTGACAAATTCTGACGACCAGAGAGTGTTGATATGAATGCTAACTGCAGTCGATTGTTCATAGTGATACTTAAAAAATCAAATTGGCCACCTCTGGAGGCGACATTTGGGTATCATATACTTCCTGATAGGAGTACACAGGGCCACCTCTGAAATGGTCTTACAAAAAAGGAAAAAAAAAAAAAAGCCTGAATCATAGCCAGCTTCTAGATCTAAGCACCCTTTACAGGAAGTACAGGGATAGAGAAACATGTAAAGGACACACTGGAGTTGCAATCAGCATAAAGCAAAATCCAGCATAGAAGTTTCTAGAACAAGTGGCATGATTTCTTCAACAAATAAAACTATAAGGAGAAAAAAAATAGCAACAATCTAGAGATTAAAAATTGAATCAACCAATTATAGACAAATAAGTAAATAAAATATCCCACATTATCTGTTAAATATTTCAAAACTGAATATTTAATGACATTAAGAAATTATTCTCATTTTTTTAAGTGTGAGAATGTTGTTTTTAGAAGTACAGACATAAGTATTTATTGGTTAAATGGAAAAGTCAATGTTTACTAATTGATTTCTACTTTTTGGAAATACAAACGGAAATATTACTGGGATTTGAGTGTGTCACAATAGTTCACTTTGGTGACGGTGGTGAGTGTAAGTAGGAGTCGGGGAATAGATGTAAAAAGACAAGTCATGATGATAGATGACAAAGCTGGGTGGTGCGTAAATTGGATCTCATTATATTATTCTCTTTGTTGTGTATATGTTGGATTGTTCCATAATGCAGGTGAAAAGAAATGTTTGTTAATGTGATAAGCCCTGTTTCTCTCACATCCATGCAGTACATATGTTTTGTCTGGTACTGTGCTAAGCTAGGGGATGAAACATTTGCTCTGACATGGTCCTGTCCTCTGGGAACTTGTTGCAGATGGGAGACAAGTGTAGGGTCAAGGGAAGAGGGGGACGTGCTAAGAGTACAGGGGGAGGTGCTGCTGCTTTGCTCTGCTGGCAGTGTGCCTCCCACAGTGGTCTGACATCATCCCAGAAGCCACTTCTCTGGAGTCCTTTGCCTCTGGATGATTTAGCAGAGTCACAGAATGCAGGGAGTTGGAATTTTCCCTTTGATGGGGGAGCATCCCCTAGTGTAACAGCCTACCTCACCTTTCTGGTCGGTGAAAATGTGTGTTGTTGAAGCAGTTTATACTCGTGTCCCCTCAACTTCCTACTGCACTTGGAACCCTTTACTTCATGGCGGGTCACTGAACTGTGAGGAGTGAGGACACCTAGCCTAGCGCCTTAGAGTAAGCAAAGACTGTGTGCTCCCTGGGACACAATGCTATGCTAAGTCCTTTACTTCCTCTGGGGAGACCAACATGACTTAATGCTACAGGAGGACCAGGTGGGAAGGGCAAACCCTGCCAATGTAATTTAACCCCTTCATGGGTGTTCAGGGTAATTCTCGTTCAGGGAAGTCTGTCTCGAAACAGAAAGGTGAAGAATCACTACATCAGGTGACTGGGGAAGCATCCAACCATGTACCTCAGGGGACACTGTTGTAAGGGAGGAAAAATAATGTTCCCTGGACCCTTCTAGGTTCTCAGCTGAGATTCCCCCACCCCAAGAACAAAAGTCAGATTAGCAAGATCAAAAGAAACAGAAGTTTATAACATGTGCATCAAATGTGTACAGGGGAGATCCTCCGGGAAAATGAGTAACTCTTAGACATGGATTAGAACTCAGGCTTAAATACCAACTTCAGCTGAAGGCAGGAGGAAGAAAGGTGTGCAGGAGGCCAGTTACGGGGAGGTGGCCAGGAAATGCAAAGGTGCTGTCTCCGCTGATAAGGGTCCAGGTTGTGTCCTTGGATTAATGTTGGTCCTTCCTAGTAGAGAGAAGAGAAGGAACCCCTTTGTAAACATGTGTCCCTCTCTTAGGCAAGGAGGAGAGTAACGCTTATACTAAAGCTGGATGTTTTGAGGTGGCATATTCTGCTACCCTTCACTGTAATCTAACTAGGACACTTTTAGTTCTTTGTCCTAAAGTGTGTGCACAGCCTCATACAGGCTATTGGCTGCTATTATTCAGGATGTGCTGTTAGAGGCCTGCTCCCCTGTCTGGCCAATCCTGATTCCGGGGTTGGGGGGAAACCCATGACTTATAACCTGAATCCAGAAGACACATCCATAGGTGGTACAATGACAGGCAGCTGGGAAGAAGCAAGTGACAGTACAGCCCCAGCCCGCATTGTGAGGAGGACCATGCAGGTTTTGGGGATGGGTGATGTGATTTTGTGGGTAGCAACACATCTAGCACGACCCCAGGCAGTATCTTTTGTATTCCAACCCGTCTCCTTTGCTGAGGACTGCATTTTGTGGCTTAGGCTCAGGAAGTATCAGGTGGCCATGTTTCACGTTTCTTGTTAATGTGCATCATGGCTAAAGAGTTCATCAGTGATCAATAAAGAGCCATGCGCTTGTGTTTGCTCTTTGGTTCTCAAGGACATGCTGTTTCCTTAAACCAGGTCTTCTGTTGGAAGCGGCTGTGCAGGGAAGGGGAACCAAAGCACCCTGTAGACAGAAGCTTCTGTAGAAGCCCATTGTGTTGCTTGGCCCACCGAGGGTGGGCTTAGATTCTGTTGTGTCCACATGGCTGCCTTTGACAAAGAAAGGGCTCTGGGAGAGCTCTCCATCTGTGGGGCTCACCCAATACCCACAAAGGGCTTGGTGCAGGGAACTGTGACTTCGAGAGTGGGAGATCTGGATCTGCCCACAGCAGGGTCCCACCTTGGGAATGCAGGAGGCTAAACCGGCTGCCACCCAGCGCAGCCTGGAGTGGGGGAGAAGGTCAGAGAAGTGGACCTTCAGAGGGAGGAGAAGGAGAGCAGGAGAGGGAAGGGCTCTCTTCCAGGAACCTTCCAGGAGGGTTCAGGGGAGAGTGGGCTCATCGGGGGTATATGGGTGCAGCTCCGTGGCCAGTTTTTGCCCCTATGCTGTGCTACTAACATGACAGTAGGGACCCCTTAACACTAAAGCTAGCCTTGCCCGTGATGTTGTAGGGGGTGGGCTTCAGGCTTTACACGATCGATGATTAATACGGAGAATCAGTGAGGAAGCGTTAGGAAGAGACTGGATGAGTCTAGCAGTCTAGTGGGCTCTCTAGTCTGTGTCTATGGTGCCATTGTTTTCTCTGACAGCGTTAAAGCAAGAAGGAATTTACTGGGCAACGCAAAACAGGGGGGGGGCCCTTCCTTGATCAATAATGAAGAATCTCTTATTCAAGTCCCATTCGTTCCCCACGCGAATGCCTTTTCTACAGACAAAAGAGGAGATTTCTCGGGCGTTTTATATGATGCGTTTGTTACTTCTATGCCCAAGTCACAGAATTCTTCTGGCTTTTTCTTACTGCCATGTTCGAAGAAGTCACAGGTCATCATTAACCACTTTAATGTCCTCTAAGGATATACAACTGTTTCCAAGAAAAAAAAAAAGGGGGGGGCGGGGGCGGAGGGGGCGCTGGAGCGAACAGTGTCTCTCCATAGCTGTTATGTAGAACACGTTGGGTTATTTAGATCCAGAAAACTGTGTGCGTGCTTAGTGGGAGCATGTATGTGCACAGAGCGCAAATTTCATGCTCAAGGCAGACCCTGAGATGTGAGATTTTTCTGTGGGATTTCAACACTCTCATGTCTTGCCTTAAAAGCTGTATAGTTTGATCATCTGTGTAGCAGAATGTACCTAAAAACCCTTTGACTACAAGCTTCATGGTATAGCCGTCTTAATTTGGCTTGAAAATACAGAGACACAGGAGCCTCTGTGATACCACACTCCAGAATTATTTGCAAATTTTAGAATATGCTTCGATTTTGCCTTCTTAAGGCCATGCAGTTAGGAAACAATATGAAAAAAATCCAGTTAATCATGATGAGATTAAAGGATTTTTAAAAAGCTGAATTGCAGCCACGTTTACATTCCCCGATAATTTCTTAATTTTCTCTCAAATCACCTTTCATCTTCATAAAATGAACTGTAAAAAATCCTTCTGAATTCCACCATGTGCCAAGAAAAATGGGGGAAAATTAAGGAGGCCCCTACCTTTTAATCATTCTGTTCATAAAGTGCTTTAACTGCACGCCAGGAAAAAAAATGGAGGTTCTGGTGTCTGAGGTATTCTGTGCCATAAACTCCCATAATAGAAACAGATGGTGAAACTGCCTTGGAAGTGAAGAAACTAGTGTACACGCAGCTCACCCTAACATATGAAGAGATTCAGGGCTGACACATGAAGGAATGCATTTGGCGCGGCGCCAGCGGTACACTCTAATTCAGCCGCCAGTGCTCAAGCTCGAGATGGGAGACCCACAATTTCAGGATCTGGAACGCCGGGAGCTCCAGGATTTAGAACTCTGTGCAAGGATCCCCGGGTCCTTCCACCCTGCCCACGGAAGACAGCATCCTCCATCTTTCGGGTGGCCGCCAACGCCAGCAGAACGCTCGCTCCTGGCTTTTCTAAACGGTTCATAAAAAACAATAGTGGAGGACTGCCAGCTTCACTGGAGCTTCCTTTAACTAAGTTCGGATTTGCTTTTTACCTAGAGCTGCCACCAGTGGCTGCTGAAAGGAGGGGAGAAAAAAAATCTTCCATACAAAGAGACATCAGCAGGAAGGCTCTTAGACGGGAGCCGAGAGACACCGGGTACCGTGTGGCCCCTCTTGATGGGATGGCACAATGTAAAGGAACCCCTCCCGGGTATTGGATTTTCCAAAGTCAAGCCTAACACAGTTTCCATGATCATATCCCAAGGACATCCATACACACATTTTCTGACTTTCTATTTCCGTGAGGGTGGGCTTATGTTTCTGTTACAAACCGATCCCCAAGGACACAAACACAGCAGACTTGTTTTGCATGTATAGAGCTGTCTAGGGTGTCCAGGTGTCAGGAGGGTGCCCTCCATGTGTCCGTGGGTGGGGGGCCCAGGCTCCATCCACCTTGTGGCCCCACCATCGGATGGGGTCTTGTCACTCCCACTCTGTCCTTGAAGCTGTGATCCAGAGGACACATATCGCCCTTCCTTTCATATTCTGTTGGCCCAAAGAACTTGGCTGTCACATGCCCAGGATGTGGCGAGAGGGATGGCGGAGCCAGCCACAACGTGGGACACTGATGTAACAGCTGCAGGTGTCCCCAGGAGTGTCTTGCATGGACTCTCCATATTCAGGGGACCGGCTGCAACTGCCGCTGTCTCTTCTCTCCCAAGAAATGCAGTTCCCCCTCTGATCCTCCAACCCCACTGAGAACTGTGGTCCTTGCAGGTCTGCCAAGCCCAGAGGTGCTTGGTGGTGACTTCAGTCAGAGTCACCTGATTCTCATAAAAAAATGAGAAGAATGTCTATTCCTCCACAGGGCTCAGCCCAGGTGCCATGGTAGGGCTAGTAGATGCCTCAATATTTGTTCTTTTTTTGTCTCTGACCCCAGGCTCCCAGGTCCAGATTGTCTTCCTCTTGGCCTCCACCTGGACGGCGATCACTTAGGCAATTAGAGCCCGTGATCACGGACGAGGGAGGATGCAAGCTCTACCAGCCAACCTCAGTTTAGGCTCAGCCTAAACCTCCCATGTCCCTTTAAGAATTCTCCTTCCCAGCTCTGGCCTGTGCTCTTTGTTTCCCAAACCCAGGCCATGCGAGAGGAGCTGAAGCTATTTCTACTCGGAACAGGGCTTTCTGAAAAGCACGACTTAACCTCCCGCCATTAGCCTTCCTTGATGCGAAAGGAGGCAATTCTAGTCTCTGTAAGGCCTGGTCCTTGGATGCCTGAGTGAGGATTTGGGAGAGGAAGACAGCGTGGACCACCCTGACATCATCCTTTGATGCCACCTGCGCCCCAGAGTGCTGGGACCAGGCATACTGTGAACAGGGGAGGGACGGGCAGAGGATGTGGGAACCAGTCCCCTGCTTAGCCTGGCTAGTTTCGAAGAAAATATGGGCTTGGGGGATCAGAAGTTTAAATAGCTTGGGGAAATCCCCTAAGAAGAATATAAAATTATGAATATAAAGTTGCCAACGTTGCTCCCAGAGTTGTGCCTGTGTGGGCAGCCGGGGTGGGGAGAGACAGGCTGTGTGTCCATGGTGTACACCAGCCCATTAGCCTGGCTGGAAACAGTGCCGGGGCTGAAGGACTTCTGAGAGCAACTGATGAAGGTAATTGAGCCCTTCTGGGAGAGAGGCCCCTCCTGCTCTGTGATGGGGCAAAAAGTCTGACTGCACAGATGCTGCCTCCCTGCAAAGCTAACTCAGCCCTCAGCACCAGTTGAAGGAAGGGGGAAGGTACCTGGTGTTCCTTCTGCCTCTTCTACAGCCTTCTCTGACTGATCCTGATCACCCCTGGACCGTAAGCCCGCCTTTCGTTAAGATTTATAACAGGATTTCAGGTGACCATGGAGTCTCAGGAATAAACACAGCATTATCTTCCCAGGAAGTTCTCTCACTCCTTGTACCTGGAATGGTGTGAGGAACAGCCTATACACAGTAAATGTCGGGAGGAAGGCTGATTGGATTTGTGGAAGGATGAAGAGGTGGAAATCCTTAGAATATTCTTATTTAGTGGAAGGATCAGGTATTACCTTCCAATTTCTCCTGTGTTTGGCATTTCCACTCAGATCGCAAGCAGGGTGTGTACCTGACTCATCACTGTGGACCCCTGGGTGACTGGCAGAGGGCTGAGCACGTGGAATGAAGGAGCAGGCTGCTGTTGACACTTCTCTGCTATTGGAAAGGTGGCAGCCTCTCTGTGCACGAGGAAAAGTAGGCTTACAAAAGGTAGCCATTGGAAGACATGGGTTGTGCCCTGGCCACCCGTGTGGGCCCGAGGGAGGCACAGGTCTGGGAGCCTCAGCCACTGTCCATTTCTGTTCCTCCCATCCTTGGCCCAGACCCAGCTCCCCTGAGAACCTTATTCAGCCCCCAGACACTAAGTGGCCCCCTTGGCAAGCTCCCTTTTTCCATTTAGAAGCATTGGGTGTGGAGGGTGAGGGGCCAAGTAAGAGCAGAATGTTGGGGCTAAGACCCCAATAAGATATTTCCCAATGGCTTCTCTAGACCCACAAACAGATGGGGTCCCCGAGGGTCCTACTCTGAGTCTGGGGGAAGGAAATGCCCAGGACTGGCTGAATCCCAGTGAGAATGTTGCCGGCATTGATGTGCGGTTTGACAGTCAAAAATAATCCAAGCATTGCTTTGCATGTGATTTATACAAGTGTCTTAATTGGCATCTTGATTATGTGATTGCGGGAAGTGCTGTTTTCAAGAAGGTGTATCTCTAAATAGAAAAAAGAAGGAATATACAGCTGTGAAGAGTGTACGTAAAGCTCCGCGTGATCTATGCCCTCCCCCTGCTTTTTTGCAGCAACACCGCCTTTCCCAGTTTCTACCCCTGTGCTGGACCTTCCGTGAGAAATATTTTCCCCAATTCCGGAAGTCTTCCCTGCAGACGTGGCGCTGGGTCTGCAGTTTCTCTCTGGATCTGCCGCGTTTTTCTCTGCTGCACAATCTCAGAGACGTGGCCTCTCCTAGCCTGATTACAGCTAATTATTTTAGAAATACATTTTTAAAGGCAAGTTATCTTAACTTTATGACTAATCCGATGGAGAAGATCTAAGGAAAACCTGAAAATCATAAAACGTTCCAGAACATTATATTTTATGCAGTCCAGAATGTGACACATGGGGTCTTTAATAATTCACTGCTTGTTAACATTAAACAACTGTTAACATGCTCAAATAATTAGTTATGCTTGCTTGACATGTTTGCATCTTTAATAATTGATGCATTTATCTTAATTACTAACAGTATTATGATCGTAATACGCATCTTTTTTCTATCTTAAAATTTTAACAAAAACTGACTTTTTGCCAAAAATGATTACGCTCTAAGTTTTAATTACTCATTGTAATTAAATTGCAAGCTGCAGTATTTTACGAAAATATCTTTCACAAAAATATTTAATGGAAAAGAGGTGATTTGTTGTTTATGCCACCAACTTAGTAAATATTTCATAAGTTTGATATTACCCTTTCAGCGTGGATATAAAATAATACGGCTTTCAAGATACGAGTCAGTATAAAAGTCCTCCATGGATGAGATTTTTTTTTTCCTATCATTTCTACCCAAAGTGTTATCCCCCTTCCCTGAGCCTCATACCACTCTTTGTGTGTGAGAGAAAGTTTTTATTAACCAGCCTTGCATATCTGAACCTTAGCATCTGTCACAGGAGGTGGTGTTGATTGGAATCAGTGGAAGGGCAGATACCCACGGTTTTCCTCCATCTCCTCCCCCAAGCCCTGTTTGGTTCCGCAGGGGAGCCCAAAGAATGGCACGGGAGCTACATTTTTATGAAAATGTCTGGGTATGGGGAGGGAGACACATTTCCCTGGGCCAGCCTTTGTTAAACTGCCACACACACCCCTGGGAGGTTAGTTATTGACTCAGAAATACCCATGGCTGGAGAGAACGTTAGCCCCAGGAAAGTTCTGGAAAAGGGCGAGACACAACTATCTCATTTTACCAGTGAGGAAATTGAGACTTGCCGGCCTTTGGCCCAAGTGCACACAAAGTCATCAAGGTAGGAAAGAACTCAGATCTTCAGCTGATGAGTCCTGAGCCCTGTCCATCCCCTGCCAGGACCTACCCTTTGACCCACGAGGTGTCCTTTAGAATTCATCACAGCTCCTGTCCTCAAGAAAAATTGCTGTTAACATAACTGCCCAATTGCCTGGAAGGCAGGGTCAAGGTCCAGGACAGGTCATTCCTAGACTTTCTAGGTCCTGACAGAGCTCCCATTCATTTGGGCTCATCCCATACGACCCTTGCCCTGGGGCTCACCTAGGCTGGAGTCATCAGTGGGTAGAGTGGTTGGGATTTGGGAGAAGCCCCAGCCAAGTTCCCTTGGTTGACTAGTCACTGATGGGAGTCATTAGAGGTTTTCAAGATGCAAATAAAGCAATTAATGGGGCTCTTTGGAAATGACAAGCAGACCCAGAGAAAGGGAGGCCTGGCCAGCTGAGGACCCAGACTCATCCCACACGCCTCAGCATCTTGAACACATAAATTCTTTTCTTTGTCCTTGAAGCTGCCTGACTTCTTACGGACCAAGAGAGGGACAGGGACAGGGGCTTTCTACCAAGGGGAGATAGCTTTTCCTCACCATCAAAGTCATCAGTTAAGATGCACTTAGTTGCAATAAAACAGACTGGTGAATGTAACAAAAAAGAAGCCGACTCACAGATCTAGAAAACAAACTAGTGGTGACCAATGGGGAGAGGGAAGAGGGGAGGGGCAACACAGGGGTAGGGGATTAAGAGGTACAAACTATTAGGTATAAAATAAGTCACAAGGATGTATTGTACAACCCGGGGAATCTAGCCAATATTTTATAATAACTATAAATGGAGAATAACCTTTAAAAACTGTGAATCACTACATTGTACACCTGTGACTTATATAATATTGTACTGCAACTGTGCCTCAATAAAAAAGTAAATGGAAGAGAAAAAAAGAGATGCATTTAGTTGCAAGTAGCAGAAAATTTTGACTTACAGTGGCTTTGTAATGTAGAAGTTCATTATTTTACGAAACCAGGTCCAGAGCTGCTGGTGGGGCCAGGGGAGACCCTCCATTCGTAGGACAATAATCTCATCAAGTCATGGACACTGGTTCCTTCTGTCTCCTCTGTCTACCAGCCTCCGAAGCTGCTTCATCACAAGCCTGGGCCCCTTGGGTCAGTGATGGCTGTGGCTGGCCAGCTGTCACATCCAGACACACCAGGCAGAGGAAGAAGGGTGGGGCCATCTCTCTCTGTGCCTCCCTCTTGGGCATGAGAGCACCTTCCCACAGGGCACTGCAGATTTCCACTCACATCTCGTTTTGGCTGGTTTTGGGGGCTGAGACTTCCTCCTAAACCAGCCACTGGTGAGTGGGATGAGATGACCAGGATTGGCTCAGACTTGTCACCCAGAGGTAAACTTGACATTGAGGACTCAGTCACTGTATCCAGTGTGCTCCCCAAGGCCAAGCTTCCCATATTCAGCAGTCCTGTGCTGATAAAGTCTCCATGCCTGGGGTAAGGCATTCCAGGCTAAAAAAAAAAAAAAAAAAAAAATGTAGACACAGACTCTGCCCTAAGAGGGTTTTGGATAATAAGGAAATGAGACCTGTTCATGGGGGGAAAAAAAAACCAACTAAATGGAAGCCAAGTGCAATTGTTTAGAAGAATAACTACCAAGTGCTTGGCTCAGCACAATTTACCAGGAATTTTCTAAACATCTTTGTGCGTAGATACAGTTTAGCTGTTATTGTGGAGACAAAAGAACATAAAAATGCGTTCTTCCTGTTAAGGGGCTTAGTTAAGGAGACGGGATGTGCAGCAAAGGGGCCTGTCTTTGCCTCTCCTTTATTCTAGACAGAGGTAGAGGTGGCTCTTGGCTAGTTTAAAGGAGTATTTATGAGGAGTGATTTCAGAGCTTCTGCTGGGCCTTTGCATAGCTGAGAGAGAGGCCGTTAAGAGGTGTCCATCAGTTGAGAAAAGCTTTTCACTCTAAGTAACAGAGAACCGGATTAACTGTGCTTGAACGTCAAGGGCATTTATTGCTAAGAAGTCTCGAGGTTGGCAGTCAGCTCAGCGACGAAATCAAGGTTTCAGGACTTTTCCATCCTTCCAGGCTCTCATCTTTAGCTTGTTGGATTTTCATAAGGTTTTTTGTTTGTTTGTTTGTTTGTTTTTTTGCCTCACGATGGCGAGATGGTCATTGCATCCAACCCACGTTCAAAGCAGGAAGAGGAGGAAGATCCTGTGGGCAGACACTCTTTAGTACCCGTCCTTTTCACGAGGAGCAAAATATCATTCTCAGACGTCCACCAGCAGATCTCCCTCATGTCTCACTGGTCAGTACTAGGCCTCTTGGACACCCATGTGCAGAGAGCCTGGAAATCCACTGTGAGAGAAGGAAAGGGAGAGGAAATTGGAAAAGGCTGGGGTTTGGCCAGCCAGCAATGCCTACCATGGGGGACATGGCTCCACAACACATCTTTGTCTTCTTTCTGGCTGGAAAGACCAGCAGGGGGCCCAGGGTAAGAGCAGAAAGATGAAGGAGAGGAGACCAGAAGCATCACTTGATGTGTTGTGAGTCTCTGACGTCACTGTAAGAGAGTTTCTGTGCAAATCGTGGAGCAGTTGGGCACATTTTTCTTCCTTATTCTAGACTTCCTTAGTTTAGACTGCACTGTCCTGAGAAGGCATGTTGGGTTTGGTTAGCTGTGCATGTGTGTGTGTGTCTGTGTGTATGTTTCAACCCATTGGACAATTTGGAGAATCTAATCAAAACAAAAACCAAAACGGAACAAAACAAAACAACAGACACCCTCAACTCCCGGCTCTGGGAGCTCTTTGCACGGATGGCTTTGGTGAACGAGACGTTGTGCCTCCTCCACCCGCATCCCTCTGCTTGCCGCAAGTCCGTTGTACGTGGTACAGATGGGGGAGGGGAGACTGAAGTGGGGTGAGGCCACAATCTAGAGCCTTCTCTTTCAACAGTATATCGTAGAGAATGCTGCACCTTGACCTAGGGTAAGGCTGGTACCCGGATCCCACAATGTACCTGGTCAGTGGTTTTGAAAAATCATCTTCATCCCTGGAAACCTTAAGAAAAGTTTCCAAAGGCAATCCTGTAGTATGAGATGGATTTTGACAGAGTGGCTTCGGCTGAAGCAGGGGGTAGACATCTGACCCCCAGCCTCTCCTCCCACTGCCTGCTTGGGAATGGCTTAGGAAGGGTTCCCAGAAGCAGATCCTGAGCCCGGGGTTTGTGTGTGTGGATTTGGTAAGGCGGTGCTTCTGGGTGAAGTGGGAAGGTGGAAGGAGAAGTGGAACAAGGAGGAGGAAGAGGCTGAGCACAGGTGAAATGCGGTGAAGTCTCACCAGGGGTGATGCACGCGTATCTCACAGTGGGTCCTGGAGTGTTCATCAAAAGCAGGATTCATTCAATCCTAGGCAAGGGGGCTGTGGCTTTCCCGCCTGACAGCCTTGGGTGAAGGTGGCATGCACCTCTACCCTGTCTGAAATGCCTGAGCGGGCATTTCACACTCAAAGGGGACAGAGCAGAGCTCCAGTCTCCACAGGGAGGCCTCCCGCAGAGGAGCTGTTAGCACGCTGCCCCCCCCTCCACATCGGCAGCACAGGACAACAATGAAATGGTTCCTCAGCAGATCTGGGCAGAGAAATGAAATCATGCCTTGGTGGGAAATGAGGCTGAAGCTGGGGGAGAGGAAGACCCAGGGCAGGGAGAAATCCTAGAGCCAAGGGCGAAGGCTGCCTCCCTCCAGGGAGCCCACCAGCCTCCTTCCCTGGACCTTATGCCAGGCACCTGCAGAGAAAAGAGGAAACCAGCAGGTGAGGAGGGGGAGCAGGAAGGGAAGGAGGGAGGGCAGAGAACAGAGGCTGTGGCCCTGCAGAGCACTTCTCCGTGGATGTGTGTTTTTCTTTCAGACTTTATAGTTAATTTATTTATCTGACCACTTGGGAAGGGAAGAGAAGTACCCTTTTATGAGTCCAGGACCAAATCAAAACAATAGCACATTTAGGAGCCTTAATTTTTTCGGTTCCCAGAGATTTATTTCATTTTATTATATTTGACAACAGTCAACAAACAACAAATGGGAGGCCGAGTGCAGCTCTCTCAGCACATAATGGTCTGTAGTCTCTGTGCACAGGGCAGAGATTTTTGTTAACCACATACATCATTGGGACCTAGCTGCATGGATCCTGAAAAGTAACATAACAGAACTTCCTTCTCCCGGCACAAGCCAGCAAAGCACATCCAGGGGAGGGATGAAGTGCGGCCCCATGAGGAGGTGGGACCTAGTTTCAGGGCTGGGGTGGGCAGGTGGGGGTGACATGGGGGGGTGCAGGGGGTACGCGGGTGTGTGGCCTGATCGTGATCACACGTGATAAGCACAGCGGGAGGTGGAGTCGGGGTGCAATTCACCTTTCTCGTAGGATCCTGACAACATGGGTCTTGGAGAGAGAGTCGTCTTTGGGGCAGGCCAAGCCCCCTGAATCTGTTGAAGCTCACGTCTGTGTTGAAGGAGGGTTCTGGCCTCATGGGAATGGCCACCGGGGCCGTAATTTGGGCAGTCCTCATGCCTGGGGAGGTCAGCCTGGGAGTCTCACAAGGCCATGTCTTCAGCCATGTTTTATTCCCTCTCTTTCTCAGCCCACATCAGCTCATGCTGAGATTCCATCCCCACCTGACATCTCCCTTGGTGGCCTCAGCGAGTTCCCAGGGTACCAGCATCTCTCAAGGGTGGCTGTATCCCTAGTGCTTCCTGCTGTGGTTGCCTGGCCCCATGGGGTGATGTTTACTCTGCCCGCTGGCTCCACTGGGAGTTCAGAGACCACCTACCTCCCAGAGCTGACACTGTGCTGGCCACCAGGGCCCTTTCATTAGTTCCCCCCAACACTGCTGAGGCCTGGCTGTGACCCTGGCAAGACTTCACCGAACGCTCAGAACAGCACCAGGAAGTGTCGCCTGCAACTCCCCACCAGGGAGCCTCGGTGCTCCAGGGACCGAAGTACCCCTGGCAATGGCGGTGTCCACACCCCTGCCTCCATTGCCCTGGACCCAGATCCAGCCTGCGAAGAGCCTGGAGACAGAGGAATTCTGCAGCCTGAGGGCAGTCTTGTTAGTTTCTTGTCTGTTCCTTGACGCCCTCTGCTCCGATGACTGACAGTGGATAAGGTCCAATTTTTTCAGGAGCAACTGTCCCACCCCCACCCTCCTTGAATCATGGCTACACGAGATCAGTTGCAAGAGAGCAGGAGAGAGCTGACCTCCCCCACAGGTACTCTGAGACCTGTCTGGTCTCTGGGGAGCCTCTTTGGTCATCTCCTTCCTGTGATTGGAGGGCGCTCACCTATGACCCCAAGTGACTACTAAAACCTAACACTCCACCATTTGTAGGTACTCTCCTGTCTAAATCCAGAAATACAAATGCTCCACTCTCCCGAGAGCAACAGCACCATTGGAGATCCAACGCTGAATCAGTCTCGTGCCAATTTACCTCCCGTGACCAAACCCCAGTTCCCGCATCCAGGGCAGTCGTGAATTCTGCTTTTCCTGAGAACATTGGGAGAATGAGTGCTTTATGTTCACACCCTGCAGGGCCATTCAGGTAGGTTTACCAGGAAGATGGAACGGTCTCCTCCAAAGGTGGTCCAAAAGCAGTTTTAAATGTCCACCTTCTTTAAGAGAGAAGGCTTGTGGAAACATTGAGAGAGCCGTTATTCCAAAGTTTGTTCTTCCCTAAGTTAAAACACACCTTATACATCTCACTCCAGGACCACGGGATGTTTGGATTGATTTAACCAGGAATTCTATTAAATAGAAGGCGTTGAGAGGCCGCAGCAGCCCTGGTGCTGGGCAGAACCCTTGGGGCCACATGGGAGGATGGGGCAGGGTCTGGGCTCCCCAGGAGTTCACGGTGCCCAGGAGGAGAGAGGATATTGTCAGAGACCCCGTGGGGAGCAGCCCAAAGAGGAGTTAGCCCCAAGGTATGCGGGAGGGGCAGGGAATGGGGGAGGCACCCGCTCCAGTTGGGGAGGGAGCTTCCCAGAGGCCTCTGTGCCTCCTCATCCTTATTGCTCAAAACTTTAGGGAAAAGAGGTGTGAAACACGCTGGGGGTCCAGTCAAACCAGAGAATTTAAAGGGGAATAGTGAGTCTCATTGGGAGTGAAAAGGGCTCTGGACACTGAATTCTCTTTTTCGTTTTAAAGCAAATACACAGAAATGGCCAGAACCTGGGGAATGCAGGGCTCCTCACTTTCTGCATTTAGACGTGAATCCAGCACCTCAGACACAGCCACGAGGGTTTACAGAGCAGCTCAGAAGCCTTCATCTAATACAGACCCTCCCGGCAGCGGAGGGGATGCAAGGGGCCGCCCGCACCGGCACCTGCCCTGTGATTGTGCAGCGTCCCGCGTCCACACTCTGTCCTCCACACCTGTCAAGGTCTCGTGACCTTCTGAATGACCATCTGGTACCTGCAGGAGGGTCAGGCAGCTGGGACAGCTCTCCGCAGGCACTATGTCTGTGGGCACAGTGTGGTGTGCAGGCCGGTGGGAAGGAACAGGGCCCGGCCACAGCTGGTCCTGGGAACCGCACAAGCTCCAGCCACCCAGCTGTGGGAAACGAGAGGCCCACCAGTGGGTTAGAGGCTGTGGACTTGATTCACAAGCGGGACATACGTGGAGACACTGTAAAGTTTACTAGGGCAGGAAATAAATGCATGTCTTTCACTTTGCTTCTTGTTGCAATCCCAGTGAAGAGAGCCCTTCCCCTCTCTGACTCTCCTTTTCTGTTTCATCAGTGCACACAATGCAGAAAGGGCTCTGAGGGCCTGGCCGTGCCTGACTGATACCACCCCATCTTGGCCTGGCCCCTGGGACTGCAGTCAGGAGGAGGAGGATCTGTGGATTGGGGTCTCAGAGCACAGACTAGCCAAGCTTCAGAGCAAGGCCACTGGCCCCTGTATTCCTACAGACAAGCCAGAGCATGAGATCTTTACTTCCAAGTCTCTCTGTTCCAAAGGGCCCAGGTCAAATGGTGCAGGTGAGTTGGAGAGCTGGGAAACCATTGCTCTGTCCTGAGCATCTTTGGGGAGCCTGTGGGCCAGGGATGACCCCAGACTCAGGAACACTGGGATGACGGGACACACAGCAGGGGCATCTCATGAGATGGGCACACAAAGTGCCCTCTACCCAGTCACCTTGGGGCACCTGAGATATTCTTGGAGTCACACACCATGGTTAGTGATTCTCCCTGGATCCCCAGCCCTCCCCCTGCTTTCCTCTCTGAAAAGCAGACCCTGGAGGGGAAGCCATTAGGGAAGCACCAGATTCTTCTTCCATTGTCTTGAGTGCCCACAGCCTGATGACTCTGGGACCCTTTGAAGGCTGGTCATCAGAACATGTGGGACCTGGGAAGGCACTCTGGGCTTCTAGCTCATCTCAGGGAGGGGAATCTGAACCCCAAAGTCAGAGGCTTCCAGGAAGAAAATATTGTCTGTCTTTTCAATAGGGGCACTGAGGGCTGTGTCCCAGGGATGCTCAGGGAGACAAGCTTGCAGAACTGCTCTGGGTCTGACAACCATGCAGCCTGAGACACTAAGATTTAACTTTAATGGTCTCCGCTAATTCTGGGGCTGCCTTCAGGCCGTTAGAAAGAGAACCTTCCTTCTCATGACACCTCCATTTATTCAGAATTAGCGCGTAAAACCCTAAATTAGGCAACCTGCACTCGGGTTCTGACAGAGCCATTACTTTTTATGCTGAGAGAGTTGAGTTAATTTTAAATTACTGAGGCCCAGCACCTGAGTGAAGCAAGCCTCTTCAAATAGATCGGGCATCTTTGGGCTCCGCTAATGCAGAAACACAAACCGGATTAAAGTCCATTTCTCCTCCGCCGGCCAGATGCATATATATGACGGTGCCGAGAGCGACCTGGCGCTGCCATTAATTCTGCCGGGGCGGGTTTCCAGCAGAAACAGGCCAGGTAACCAAAAGAGTGAGTTTCAGGTGAAATCTACTCTCATGACCTAGGTAAGGAGTGGGAGGCCTCATGTGACCTCGTCCCTGTTCTTTGCCAGCCAGCCACGGTGCCGGGCACAGAGGCCATGTCCTCTAACAGTCCTGAGTGTCAGAGACACCCAAGACAAGAGAAAATCACGTTGCAGTTAAACAGGAGAAGGAGTCAGGGCTGTTGCTTGCGTTCTTAAGGCCTCCCACCTGCGTTCTCCCCTGCCCACGGGGAGTCTGTGACTTCAGCGGGGCTTCCCATCTGCCGTTGTGTGTGGCCAGTGCCCTCTAAAGGGTGGTCATTTGTATGATGCCTCCTGTGACCTGAAGTGTCTGTCACTCACCCCTCTACCGTCCTGGGTGCCCATATCCCCTTCACTAGATTGCTCTCAGATCAAACTTGCAGTCATTGGATAAAAATTGGCAATAGAACCAGCCAACTGGAGCAGGTGGGCTGCTTCTCGACCTGCCAAAGCTGCCCCCAGGTCACCAGCCAGCAGAGTCCAGAGCTGCCTCTCTCGGTGTGCGGTGCCCATTCCCAGGGCGCCTACCTTCTGCTGGGGCATCTGTGTTCCCAGGAGATCTCTCGCCTCGCCTAGCAGTCCACGTGTTGTTCCCTAAGAAACCTCCATGGCCTGTCACCTCTGTCCCTCCCCAACCCCACCAGGGCAAGAGGCTCCTGCCCACCCACGCTGTCCCCAGTGTCACTTAAGGTGGCTTGTGTGGCCACTCTGACCAGGTGCTAAATTGTTCTGACTTTGCAAAAAATCACACCATTGACATTAATTGCTGATTTGGTTGCCTGCAGACATTCGAGCTTCTCTCCAAGCAAATCTAACAAATACGTTGATGAGATCAATTGGGGCTGCCAGAGTGTCATTGGCAGTTTGATTTCAGGCCATTTTAATGTCTTTTGCAAGCCCTGTTCTCTCTTCCCCAGAGCTCCTCTGGCCAGAGCGGCAAGGTCAGAGTGTTAGAACGTGTGCTGTCGGTAGGGGCGCTGTTTGCCTCTGAGAACTGGGGGATTCAGGGTGAGAGCCCTGAGATTGCTGTCTACCTTGGCATCTGGGAAAGTGCAACTCGGGGCTTCTGGGAACTGCAGAGACGCGTGCTGGGATCAGCATTCAGCACACTGCCTGGAGCTGCCCTGAGCCTCCTAGTTGCCTAACTTGATCAACTTTCAGACTGAGCTGGAACGAAATCCAATAGAGATTGGGTTGGAGCAAGAGACAGCTGGCTGCCTGGGGTCTGTGGGCTGCAGCCGCTGGGGGTTGGCAAACCAGGAACGTTGCAAGGCAAAACCCAGTCTCACCCCCTCACCCTGGCGTGAAATGCACAACCGACAGACAGCCCATTGCAAAGACTCCTGTGGGTCTCGGCTCCTGACCTCGGTAATGGGCAGAACCCAAGTTTCCCCACTGTGCCTGTCCCAGGGTGACCGCAGCCCAGCTCAGCCCAGACTCTGAAGGCCGCCTGGCCGCCCCGTGCTGCAAAGGACTCCCATTCATCTGCCGGGAAACAGGCGGCGGCACCGAGGAGTGTCGTGTTCAGTTTTAAAATGCCACAAATAACAGATTTATAGATTTTTCTAAATACATTATTTTAGCTTGACAGCATTAATCATTCATGCTTCCTTCTTTCATTTTTCTACCTGCAATGGATTATTGAAACAGAAAATAACAACGAGAAAGGCTAGCAGCAGTATCAAAATGTCAAGTTTGTACTTACAGTTGTATGAGCCCAGACAGGGTCAAGAGCTCCAATTTTGTGTATGTACACAGTGGTACGACACGAAAGGTTATGTCACCTGCAGCTATTTTCCTGCAGATTTAAATAGGACTGATACTCAGCTGTACAGCGAGCTGCTGACACGGAACATGGAATTGTAAAGTACTGCAAACTCTGGTGTCAGAACCTAAAATACGAACGGGGTGACTGCGAGGTGCAGCTGTGGGCAACACCACACGTCGTGGTGCGAATCCGCTCAATTACTTTGGGTGCTTCTAACCTGCCTTTTTCATTTACACATCAGGCAAAGAGTGAAATCGCAGGGCCAGGCTCGGGGTAAAACATCGGGCCTGCCTACTGGCCCGGGCGCCTTCTAGGGACCAAGCTAGTGCACATTAACCAAGGGTGGCTAACGGAGGCGTGTAGAGGGACACCGATGTGAGCCTGTAGGGTGTCATGGATGCCCCGTGATCCATGAAGTGGGATGGATGGGATGAGGAAGGTCTGTAAGCATCTATAAATGACCACTCCCTTTTAAAATATAGCCCATTACCTGGATGGATCTGTAGGAACAATTTGCCATTTGGTCAATAAAGACAGAGTTGAATTTTTTTTTTTTTTTTTGTCAGGGAATCACCAGCCTGTGTCTTGCTCACAAGTATTCAGTGGATATTTGTGTCCATAGATGAATGAAATTGTAAATGGGAAGTAACATGGTAGATTCTGCCAAGCCCTTTCACAGACAACTTCCATCTTCTTTGAGCCCCTCCATCGCTCAGTGAGATGTTCTAGACACAAATAAACAACAACAAAAACAAGTCGAGGCTCAAAGACCAAGTCATTGTTAAGGGTCACTCAGCTCTTAATTAGCAGAGAGGGCTCAACCCCACTATTCAGATTTCTTTATCTCATGTGCAGAGGGTAAAGGTGAGGATGACTTCCTACCCCACTTCAAGGGGCGGTGAAGCTGAGTTGATTCAACTAGGAGTGGGGACCACCTATATTCTGTCTCTGGTCCAAACCGGAGAAGAACTTTGAGAAAAGGGCTTTAAGAAGCAACTGGCTTAGGTGGAGCCTTGCAGAGGGAGAGGAGACTTCAGAAAGCAGTTGTTCTCAAAGCCAACATATTTTGTAGCACCATAGAAAGGCCACTGCTAGAAAGATCAGGATACAGAGAAGTATCTTAAGCCTTACTCTGTCTAGTAATTCCTTACTGGGACACCATCCCATCTCTCCATGTTTATTACCATGTTCTCAAATCTTCCGTACTCCTGCCAAGCTACTCTCCTTCGATGTTTGGGGACAGGTCCCGCAATCTTTGCTAGCTCTATCCCTACTGCCCTAAGTGGCTTTCCTCTCCACCCTCAACCCCTTCCTTTCCTGCTAGTCAAATCTTTGCCTTCTTTCCTGGTCTTGCTCAAGGCTCCACCTCCTCCAGGAATTATTATTGGGCACTTCGTCCTATATTAGGACTAATGGAAGACACCAAGGTTGGTTTCTGTGGACCAAGGCAGAAAGGAGAACTTATACAGGATGAGAAGGAGGCATACGTGTTGCTAGGAAACAAAAAGGAAAGATGTTTCAAGGCCCCCAAACATGACGGACTGATTGGGTAAACCAGGTGTGCTACATACACCAGGAAGGAAGGACCGACTGCGCTAAGACAGGGCTGGACCTTGAAAACAGTGCGTTAAATGGAAACGGACAGTCACAAAAGGCTGCACATTATATGATTCCATTTATATGAAACGTCCAGAGAAGGCAGATCTGTAGAGGCACAAAGTAGATGAGTGATTGCCAACGTCTAGAGGAAGAAAGGATGGGGTGACTGTTAATGGGTATATGTTTTTTGGGGGGGTAACAGTGGCTACTGTTAATTATGACTATTCTAAGAGCCACTGAAGTATAGACCTTAAAAGGGTCTATTTTATGAAATATGAACCATAGATTAAAAAAAAAGAATGATGGGAACACAGGACAAGATGCTCTCAGGAGCTTCTCTGCATTGCTCCCCCATCTCCTTCCTTCTCTCCTGCTGAACATCTTGCTTGCTTTTGTTGCTCCCCAATCCACATGGGAGAAAACCGCCTCCTCCAGCTCCTGAATTCACATTTTCTTTGCACAAGAGACCAATCAGAATGGGATTAGGATCTCTTAATCCCAAATTTTCAGTAAAGGAGCTCATTGGCCAGGATTGGGTCAACCATTCAACTACAACTAGGGGAGGGAAGGCAGAGGGTTAGGTAATATCTTCTCAGTGGAATCACACAGAGTGAGAGGAGATGGTGCTTCCAGAAAGAGGATGGGGAGGGGCAGGCAGACCATCCAACGTGGGCCACCCTCCACCCATCCTGATCTTCCGATATACAGCTAAGGTATCCAGACATGTTATGTAGATAGACATAGACATAGACGTGTAGATATTTCTCTGAGCTCCTCTGGGTTATTTGGCTACACTCTTCTACCTGGCACTTTTTGACTCTACCATCCCTGATTATTTTTGCTCTAAGTCTATCTTCTCAATTATATTACAATTTTATCAGGTACATGGGTCATTGTCTCTTTTTATCTCTCCCTGTATCTTTTCTGTCTCATCTGTTGCATGAGATATAGCCCTGGAGGTTTACAATGGAGTTCACTGTTGGGAGTGGGGTTCAGTTGGGCATGGACCTAGATTTTTATACAAGATTATACAATTTTAGAGACCGTCTTTCAAAATATATCATGCATACAAAAATTAGGATTAGAAATAAATATTGACTTGGGAGAACATGAGTCACCAAAAAATACATTTGGAAAAGCTAACAAATATCACCAATATCTCAGAAAAGAGCATATTTTATTAATTAATTTTTATTAATTAACATTCTGCCACAATGCTACAGTCCATTTTTCCCTACCGTGTTTTTTTCGGTCTGCGTTCTCTTTGATCAACAATTTTATAACGTCATTTTTTATAGTGGGACTAGAAAGCACCTTCCTCTATTAAGCATAAAACATGCACATTACATTCACACTCAGATGACTTTGCTGAGTGACGTAATGCTGTAGACTTGTGCCTTACAAACATGAGAATTCTCATACATTCTGTTCTTCTTACGCCTCATCAAAGAGAAAAAGGAAGTGTGGTGTGTTTATAATAGCACATTTTCTGTTAAATAAATCCCTGTTAGGAGAAAATCTCCTCTTTGACCAGACACCAGTAATAATGGGTCCTCCAACAATAGTTTTACATGTCTGATGATTGGAAGAATTTCCGGAGATGAGCTTCTGACTCCATACATCTCAAACCTTGTTAATCCTCCACAGTCCACATGCTTCTTGTGCAAGGGTTGTGGGGCATGTGCATATCTCAAGAGACTCTGGCTCTGCAGTTCTGTGAGCAGACTGGCGCAGAGGACAGGAGAAGTCATTCCTACAAGCCTTCGGTGTGGCAAGCACATGACTACACCCAGACGTGACTATACCTCCGTACATCAGTACATCACTCCAAGCCCAACATGAATGTAACCACACTCCACCTCCCCTTAGCCAGGTCTCAAAACGCCCATGGCTACTCCGACTTTAACCTACCCAAGATGACTTCTGGTGGAGCGGAAGTTAAAGTGGAAAGAGACAGTGTTCCCAACCCACTGTGGTTAACAACCTTTAAAATCTTCAAAAGCATTTGACCACACAATCACATTCCTAAGGCCCGTCTCAGAGCTTGGAAGGAGCCTGCGCAGTTAAGGTGCCCTGACGGTCAAGTTGCATCAGCTTCAATGTAAAATCACTTCTGTTCTCAGTGTGTTTTTGGATTTTAGAGAAGGGAGCGATGTTTGCACTTGTCGGATGGATTCTAACGGGGTGCAATTTTTATTTTCTTTTCAAGTGGAGCTGATTTCAAATTGGAATCTAACGTCTAACATCCGATCTTCACCTAATCTCTCAAAGCAGTGCCCTAAAAAAATGGAAGGTGGCGGGGGGGGGGGGGTTCCATGTCTCTCTAATCTCTACACAGCTTTGTGTCCAACCCTCAAGCCTGAGGCTACTTTAGTACCCCCTAGTGAATATCGGCTCAGAGAACTGGTATTTCTGATAAACCAACGGATGGTTTAATGGATGAGTGCCATGGTTCTTGATGTGAGGCTCAAATGAGATAATGGATCTAAAAGCATTTTGTAAATAGAAAGTTGCTGTACCCAAAATAGGTCTAACAAAGGCGTTCAGTTTGCTTCGGATGCTTCTTATACCACAGGAGATAATCATTAGTAATTTTGGACAGCATCCTTCTCACCCACCGAATCAATTAGAAAAAGGCACTTATTTTCAAAGGAGTCTGAAGGCTCTTGTTGCCTCATGTCGTCCTTTGTCATCAGGAATATGTGAGGAATGGGAAGGAAGGTCCTCAAAACATGGGAGTGCCCAGGTTTTAAATAATGTCAATATTTTCAGAGGGGTACCTGTCATGAGCTGAAAAGGTGTATTTTGAATCAAAAGCAGATATTAACCCACAGATGTTTCATTTTAAAATAAGACTAGTTATATTCTCTTCCCCTCCCAATGCCCCGCCCGCCAATCCTCCGTCACCCTTGGCCCCTTATTCCAGCCAGGACTTTTATTTGTTTAAGGCTGGGTGACTTAGAAAAATAACTAATAAAATAATGAGTCAGCCAAGCATGGGAATTGTTTTATCAGATACATTTTCAAGTGACAAAAGACCCACAGAGAGGCTTATCTAAAAAAGAGAATTTGCTCATTGGATTATGTCAGTGGAAACTGCAGAGCTAGATGGCTTCAGGCACAGCTGGATTTAGGGTATAAGCACTGTCACCAGGACTTGGTCTCTCTCCCGGCTCAGGCCTGCTCCGCATGGTGGTAAGGTGGTTAACAAAAGCTCCATCTCTATTCTGTTGGGTTCGAGTCCAATGGAAACCAAGAGAACTTCATTCTCAAAAGTCACAGCAAAGTTACTGTGGCTCTTAAGACCTGATAAGCTCACAGGCCCATGTCTGAACCAACTGCTATGGCCAGCCATGCATGAGGGTGTAACTGGTCAGGACTGACCAACTGAGCCCACCCTGGTGGGGAGAGGAGTGTCAGCCCCACACTGATGACTTGGACTGACAGTGGGGAAAATGTGGTCCTTCAAAAAGCAGATGCTGAGTAGAGGACACAACTCTAGCCAACCACCAACCAATGGCCATTCCCTCCAACCTCACTTTGAAACAATTGCCCTGAGACTTAAAAGCAGAAGGACCCGGCTCCAGCACCCTCTATAAGGATGTCTGAACTGTCCTCAGGGATGATCGGCTTGGGAGAGGAAGGAATCACTCCACCACAAGTTTGTCTTAATCCACCTAAGCAAAGATGACAGCCCCCACCCTCAGATCCACGGTGCGTGTGTGTGTGTGTACATAAGACGTACTTATCACAGACAGCTGTTCACTGTGATTCTTCACAAAGGTGGTATAAACAGATCACTGCCAATTGAAAGTTTTAATTAGATTAATTCCAGAATGCAGTTGAAACGTGGTGAATATT